>NC_090754.1:25507174-25514674 GCF_036898095.1 Palaemon carinicauda | reverse complement strand
ATGAATGGCGAGCGATTGTGACGCAGTTCCGGTAGGCCCTGCTGCTTCCTCCGGTGCCTTAGATGACCGCGGAGGTAGCAGCAGTAGGGGATTCAGCATCATGAAGCTTCATCTGTGGTGGATAATGTGGGAGGTTGGGCTGTGACACCCTAGCAGTACCAGCTGAACTCGGTTGAGTCCCTGGTTAGGCTGGAGGAACGTAGAGAGTAGAGGTCCCCTTTTTTGTTTTGTTTCATTGTTGATGTCGGCTACCCCCCAAAATTGGGGGAAGTGCCTTTGGTATATGTATGTATGTATATATATATATATATATATATATATATATATATATATATACATATACTGTATACATATATGCGTAAAAATCACAGGAAAATGTGATGCTCAGATGCAGAAGAACCACAGGGAAAATTAAAATACGAAATATATGCTTAAGTCCTGACTAGTTTCGTGATACTTCTTCAGAGGACTGATTTATCGAGAGAGGTTTCTTTACATTTTATAGGGAAAGCAAACGTACGAACATACATATAGAGATTTAGAGAACAATGACACTGCCTTACCAGCTACCTGGTATGTGTATGTTTTGCTTAGGTATTTATATAGATAAGGCTACCGTGTTTTCATATAAATAAACTGTACTGAAAGTAAAAAAAAACAAGAATTTACCTGGCACTAGAAATTACCCTTTTTGGCAGGTGTCTAATGAGCTTGGGGACTCCGCCCACTTAACACCTGACCCAAGTCCAGGTAGCTGGTAAGGGAGTGTCATTGTTCTCTAAATCTCTATATGTATGTTCGTACGTTTGCTTTCCCTATAAAATGTAAAGAAACCTCTCTCAATAAATCAGTCGTCTGAAAAAGTATCACGAAACTAGTCAGGACTTAAGCGTATATTTCGTATTTTCATTTTCCCTGTGGTTCTTCTGCATATACATATATATATATAACGGATTTTGAGCGAAGCGAAAAATCTATTTTTGGGTGAGATAGCCATATCGTCCTGATAGAATGACTACAGTGGATATTCCCAGAGAATTAAACTAAAGGTTTCCAGAATTCTAACTTCTGGCGCGAGTACCCTTAAGGTTGTCCTTTACGATATCGCATTATAACAGGGGACGTATTCTTGACACGCTACATAGCTATCTGCACCCCATATAGCGTTTACGCTTCAAGGGGGGAATCAGTGTGGCAAGATATAGGAGGAGCCGTTACAAAGTTCTCTTCCTCCGTTACTGTTATGGGCACTCGGATGACGTCATATGCTTCGGCCATCTTGCTGACGTCATCCCCGCCCGCCAACTCCATTCCTTTCGTAGTAGCATCTTTGACCAGGTGTTGTTTCCCAGTTTTTCGCTATTTACGCAGCCATGTCGCAATCTTCAGCCTCTTCTGTCTCCGGAAAGTTGAGTACTTACTTCTTATACTGTATAATTTAGCTCTGGCCGTAGAGTAACGTTTTTCTCTCGTAATAAACTGTGTTTTGTGGCGGAGCTATTGCCTAACCGGAGGCGTCGCCGACGCTGTCGTTCGCATCGCATGCTTTATTTAGTTAGCCAGAACGACTGTCCCGGTTCTTAACTAATTATCAGTATTAGTTATTTAGCCTTCATTGCTAGGAATTAGTTATATTATACCGTTAGTATTCTCTAGTTTCGGCGAATGTAGGTAGCCGATCTCCCTTGCTAAGCATGCTAGCCTAGGCACTTTAGTTTACTTTCATGCATGATATAATGTGTGCCTAGTGTTATCCTATTTAAATGAAGATATTAGGCAATTATACATATGAGATTCTATGATTGCACATGGGTTTTTCCTTCTTCTAGAGAGTATACAAGGGGTTTTGATGAATCAGGTAGTCGATTCCCCTGCTCCTAGCCTAGTAGCCTAGGGGCTTTTGTATACTTTCGCACCTCCCCGGTTACTTTTATGTATAAGGTAATCTCTCCTCCCTCTGAGGTAGCCTAGGCTTCACCCTAGCCCTCCTTGCCCTAAATTGTGATTCTGGTAAGGTTAGGCTAGGGTTTTCTTCCCCGTCCCAAAGCCATTGAGCATGAGCTTTGCGTTCGTGGCAGAACCTCAGAGTAACTGTTGTGTGCTTCCAGCTACCCCAATAGGTGAATGAACTCTCCTGTTGGACCCCGTTGGATGGCATAGGGGGCTCTGCCCCCCCACCCTAGACCACACCTGGAGGGATCACGAGACCCCTCCTCCCTGTGGCCTAGCGACTTGTTCTGCGCTTGCATACCCTGGGCTGGGAGATCCTTGACCAAGTCGTTGGGGAAGAGATCCTTTCCCCAAATGTTGGAGGCAATCAGCTTCCTCGGTTCGTGTTTAATTGTTGCTGATGCAAACGCGAACTCCCTGCAGGCCCTCCGTGCTCTGACGAAGCTATAGAAGTTCTTCGTCTGGCCTGAGCCCAAAAATATGTATATATATATATATATATATATATATATATATATATATATATATATATATATATAGTGATACCTCGGTAGTCAAACGACTCTAAATTCAAACCAATCGGTGTTCGACCAAAAAATTTGAGTAATTTTTGGTGCGGTGTTCAAACAAAAAATCGTATCTCGAACACAGCCGAACGCGTGGCTGAGTGAGATGAGCGGCCATCTCGGCTACTCTCGCCTGGTCGGGTAGCATCATTTCAAGAGAGATCGTCAGTCCGACAACACGTGTTGAGAAGTTATTGTGATATAGTGCGTTTTATTGCCTCTTTTTGCCGATAATAATGGGCCCCAAGAAAGTTAGTGATAAGGGGAAGGATAAGAGGAAAACAGTGAGAACAATGATCGAGTTGAAGAAGGAGATTATTGCGAAATATGAGAATGGTGTACGAGTGTCTGATCTAGCCTTACAGTATGGCATGGCGAAGTTGACCATTTCTACCTTTTTGAAAAATAAGGAAGTGATAAAGAAAGCTAATGTTGCACAGGGAGTGACAGCAATTAGTAAGCAAAGGCCACAAGTAATTGAGGAAATGGAAAAGTTGCTCCTTATATTTATTAAAGAAAAGCAGTTGGCCGGGGAAAGTATAAGTGAAGCTTTCATTTGCGAGAAAGCTCTTCATATTTATGAAGAATTGGTGAAGGAAAGTGCCAGTACTTGTGAAAGTGATTCGTCATTTGCTTTTAAAGCAAGAAGAGGCTGGGTCGAGAAATTCCTGAACAGGACTGGTATTCACCGCGTGACTAGGAATGCGGAAGCAGCCAGTTCGGACCGGGCAGTGAACATCTTTAATGATAATGTTATGTCTCACTTTACAAGAATAATGTAGAAGAGGAAGAAGCAGCTGACAATTGACATGTTTTTCATAAAAGAAAAGAGAGCTGCTACATCCCAGCCTAATTCCCCTTCAAAGAAAAGAAAGAACCCCTGAAGGAGATTTGCCCGACCTTTTACTGGAGAGAGAAAAAACCCCTGAAGGGAAACCACCCAGCCACTTCATGGAAGGGGACTCTCCTTCCAAGCAGTAACCTCCCCCTTCCATCCTCTCCATATCCGTTCCTGTATGCCATCGAACCGCTGCTCAAAGGTATGGTTTAGAATTGTTTTATATAGTTTTCCGACCATTTTTGTACACATTTAAATAATTATTGTTGTTTAGGTACACGTTTTATTAATATTTTGGGCATTTTGGAATGCATAGGAACGTATAAGAATAAATACCATTATTTCTTATGGGAAACAAGGTTTCGGTACTCGAACAAATAGGTGGTTAAACACTGATCACGAACGGATTATGGTCGAGTACCAAGGTATCGCTGTCTATATATATATATATATATATATATATATATATATATATATATATATATATATATATATATATATATATACATATATATATAAGTAGGGTCCCGAATTATGCGTGTTCGAATTATACGATTCCCCTTTTATGCGACCTCTATTTTTCAAAAATAAATTTTCTGTATCTGCGAAACTGTTCAAAGTCTGCAAGTCGAGCACTATAAAATGTATCAAATCTATTGTCTTTCTAAGCATATTGGTAGCCCTAAATCCGGTGATTTATAATAAATTTTACAAAACAATATTAACATAATTTCATAATGAATAGCCTATTTAAGGATAAAATTCCACATCAACAATGAAATCAACTGTTAACTGTGCGAGTCCAGCTGACAAAATGTAAACAGAATTGTGGTTACGTTCTCGGCAATCATTATCTTAAACAGCACACATTTGATTTGCAAAGATTAGTTTTGTAGAGTAGACGGTAAAATAAATCTCTCTCTCTCTCTCTCTCTCTCTCTCTCTCTCTCTCTCTCTCTCTCTCTCTCTCCCCGTAAGAAATAAAACCCTAGTTAACATATGGCAACTTGAGTTTACGAATGAAATTAACATGACAATTGTTAGTTGTGGCGATCAATTCCTCGCTTCAGGAGGTACACGAAACAAAAACACGGCACTCGATTACAACAGCTGATTCTCTCTCTCTCTCTCTCTCTCTCTCTCTCTCTCTCTCTCTCTCTCTCTCTCTCTCTCTCTCTCTCTCTCTCGTGTTATACAATACTTACAAATAGATGAAGAGACCAAAATCGGTTTTCTTAAAGTGTCAATTAAATACAAAACAAAAAAATTATACCGTGTATACATCCCTTTCAATCATAGCTTAAAATACGGTATCTGATTTCGTCAGCAAACCACTATTTTTTTTAGGAAACACCATTCTATTCCAGAAAATTTTTACTCTTTAAATAGTCAATTGCGCTATAATAAAACATGTACTTGGGTTTTTAAATTTCGGGTGTGTTTTAAAAATCGAGTATTGCTGACTTCTTTTTGTTTTACTTTTGGCTGTGATTAGATCAGCTGATGTCTAGCTTCCGCTCTCACGAATATGCGCGTAAGAATACGTTAACAAAGAATTGTTTACACCATTTCTTAATTTATTCAAACCATCAATACAGTTAATATTACATAAGGACCAATGTGTTATAAACTATATTTATTGTTTAGTACATTTAAAACCATATCTCTCTATCTCTCTCTCTCTCTCTCTCTCTCTCTCTCTCTCTCTCTCTCTCTCTCTCTCTCTCTCTCTCTCTCTGTCACATCGAACGTAATAGCGGTAACCCAATTGTTTGATGACTTTAAAAATAGGCCTAGTACTTTCTTCTTTTACCATTTTTGCATATGGTTTGCCTAACTGAAGTTAGGAAAAGTATTTTGGATATGGAAAGGACAATTATCTTTCGTAACAGTTTAGAATTATCGTAAATTATCATTCTGTCATTAGCGGCAGTTTGCTATTGTGGATTAAACGCATAAGGAAAAAAAAGGTTTCCAGCTTTGCTACGAATTTAAGAATTTATATGGATACGGTAAGTAAAATATTTGTAATAACATAATGTTTACTAAATGTTTGTAATATCATTAGTTATCAATTTGATCATGTGTGTTTAATGCGTTCGTTTGTTTATTATGATCGAAGATGGAGCGTAAACAAATGGAAGGTTTCCGTTTCAGGCGGCGTCATAGAGAAAAACATTATATAAATGGCATTCACTTCATTTATTTGGAAGTTCTTAGAAAAAAAATTAAGTAGAGCATTGGTAATAACAAAATCAACATATAATCAATATTGGTAAGATTGCTGTGGATGCAAAAACTAACCTATACACAGATGTGTAAATGCGTCTGTTTCTTCGTTATGATCAGAGATAAACGTAAACAAAACATTGGTTGTCGTTTTCTATTGTGCTTTTTGGCGTGTTTAGGAAACGCATGATATACAATCGCCTTTATTTTGATAATTTTGGATTTTCAATCATACAACAAAAGCTAGTCTATAGAGTGATGGTTTTGCTATTCACCAGTTGTCTTGAACAATATATATGGCAAACACTAAAATTTGTCTGTATTTTGGGTCGTGTTATAACGGGAAATATACAGTGTTTACACCCATCCTGGTTGTAATTTTAACCATTTTTCAAGTTATTAGAACTTTAAAGTATATTAAATGTTTGATTTACTTACAATAACAATTTGATATAAAGAAATACAGTACAGTACAAAGAAAGTAATGGAAAAGGGTAGTAAACACGTTTGAATAAGCAAGTTGCCGGTTGCCATGGCCAAATGTAATTATTTCTGTTAGTTGTGTGTTTCGAAATCTGTGATTTTCCATTTATACGAGGTCATTCATCGACAAAATTCTCGCATAATTCGGGACCCTACTGTATATATATATATATAATATATATATATATATATACATATATATATATACATATATATATACATATATTCATATATATATATATATTATATACATATATATATATATATATATATATATATATATATATATATATATATATATATATATATATATATATATATATATATATATATATTATATATATATATACATACATATATATATGTATATATATACATATATATATATATATGTACATATATATTTATATATATATATATATATATATATATATATATATATATATATATGTATATATATATGCAGAAGAACCACAGGGAAAATGAAAATACGAAATATACGCTTAAGTCCTGACTAGTTTCGTGATACTTCTTCAGAGTCCTCTGAGGAAGTATCACGAAACTAGTCAGGACATAAGCGTATATTTCGTATTTTCATTTTCCCTATGGTTCTTCTGCATCTGAGCATCACGTTTTCCTGTGATTTTTACACATATATGTATATGTATATATATGTATATATATGTGTATATATATATATATATATATATATATATATATATATATATATATATATATATATATATATATATATATATATATATATATATATATATATATATATATATATTTTCAAAAAGGCCCATAAAAGAAACACAGGAAATATGAATAAATCACACTATATTTCGGTCAATAAACATCGACCCTCTTCAGGATGTAAAGTAAAAGTGAGGATTACAGTGGAGAGTGACGGTTTATATATGAAAGCAAAAGGGTGTGTTCAATTGTTTTATAATTGTTATAATTGCTGGAAGGATTAGCCAAATTTAATTACATCCAGGTGCGTGTTCTTATTATTGAGCCGCTTGGAGGAAGTCTTTACCTCTGATGCATGTCTGGTGGTCGGTCTCCGTGGATTATCTTCTTAATGATAGGGTTGAGAAGAGTATTGTCCACTGTGTCAGCTTTCCATTGGCCCCCAGATAGGTTCATTGTGTTTGATTGATTTATGATGGCTGATTCCAGGATTTTCCTTCTGTACGGACAGGTACTCTTAAAAAGCAAAGACGACTCATTCCAGTTAATCTGGTGCCCTAAATCCCTAAGGTGAATGAAAATCCCCGAGTTTTCATACCCATATCTAACAGATCTTTTGTGTTCGGCCCGTTCAAACACAATGAACCTATCTGGGGGCCAATGGAAAGCTGACACAGTGGACAATACTCTTCTCAACCCTATCATTAAGAAGATAATCCACGGAGACCGACCACCAGA
>NC_090754.1:25484674-25499674 GCF_036898095.1 Palaemon carinicauda | reverse complement strand
GTTAGATCCTTGAGGGAACAATCTTCATTGTTCACAGATGAGGCATAATGTAGGACCTTGTCCAAAGACCATGAGATGGGCTTTGGAGGTGCTGCAGGCCTAAGCCTTGCGCATACCTTCGGAATCTTATTAAAGATGTCATTCGCCAGATCCACTTGAAAGGTATATAGAAGAGGTCTAGTCAAGGCAGACTTGCACGTAGTTATCGTGTTGGCTGCCAGACCTTGATTATGAAGGTGGACAAAGAAGGACAGACAGAAGTTCATCGAAATTTCTTTCGGTCCTTTAGCTTTTACAAAAGCAACCCACTTTTTCCAAGATATGACTTCTTTTCTTCCAGTTGACTCAGACTTGTATTCTTCTAAGAATTCTATATTGCCTTCTGAAATTATGGGTTTTGGGCTCTCTGTGATATATCGAAGGCAATTAACTTCTGAGCCCTTCGAGATAGTACTGGGTTCAGTACTAGGGCCAGCCTCAGCCTCAGTTCCTTCACTAAAGGGAACCAGTTGCTCTTGGGCTACTTGGGAGTCACTAGAGCTACTCCTCCCTGGAAGGATCTCAGCATGTTAAAGACCTTCAGCAGGAAATTGGATGGGATGAACAGGAATTCCTGAATCCATCCCTTCCATGCTAGAGACATGGTGACTGTTATCTCTTCTAGAGGATCCTCGTATGGGGCTACATATCGAGGTAGTTTCTTGATGACGCTCGTCACAAAGAGGTCGATCTGCAGCTCGGGGACTTGTTCCCATCTGGGACAGAATAGGTCTGCGTCTGTGGACCATTCTAACTCTACCGGCTTGAGCCCGAGTAGAGCATCTGCTGTCACATTGTGGCTTGATTGTACATGAACTGCTGATAGGTGCCATCCTTTTAGGCAAGGGATGGCTAACATCACCTAAACTATATGAGACGCTCTCTAGTCTTGTCGGTTCCGACGTCTCATTATCGCTTCAATGTCCTAGATCAGCCTGATGAGGTCTGATCTGCGTGGAGAGAGTTTTCCCAACCACTACAGGACTAACATGGGCTTGGATAGAAATGACGGAGTCCCTTGGATTTTCCTGTGATGGGAGTGAACACCCCATTCTTCCGACTAGGCATCCATGCGGATGATCTTCAATAGTCGAGGTAGTTGCAAGGGCACGGTCTTCAATAGTCGAGGTAGTTGCAAGGGCACGGTCTTCAATAGGCTTTTGGCCTTTGACCATTGTAAGGGAAGCGATTAAGGAAAGACCGATATCGGTCCTTTTAGATCTCTTCGAGCGTTTGATGCGTATCTTCTCCAGACTCTTAACGCATCTTCCAGTTGTACTCCTAGCTCTGGGTCTGTCACTATTGCGAACTGGAGAGAGTTTAGAACTCTTCCCTGTTAGCGTCTTGGAATCCTGACTGATTACCTTAGTCTCTTGACCGACCCTGTGATCTCCTTTTACATCCTTGAGGGAAAGGGGAGCCGGTGTGATCTCAGGTTTCGATGGTTTTTTAACCATTGAAGCCTTTTGAGCTGGAGAGAATCGAGACTTCTTGAAGCTGATTTTGCATCCCCGATGTTCCAAGAACCGGATCACTTCCTTGGATGCTCATAGACCAGCCACTTAGGGTGCTGCCCACACCAGCCTTTCGTCCAGGTACTTTGTTACCTGAACCATTTCTAGGCTTGGTTTTTGTGTGACTGTGTCCGCCAATTCCGTGAAGATGCTTAGGACTGTGTTTAGTCTGACAAGTATCTTTCCTAGGACATACGTTATCCTCTGTAACTTGAATCCTAGGTAGGAGGAGAGGGGGTGACTGACTGGAAGCTGCCAATATATATATACATATATATTTATTATATATATATATATATATATATATATATATATATATATATATATATATATATATATATAAATATATGTATATATATATACTATATATATATATATGTATGTATATATATATATATATATATATATATATATATATATATATATATATATATATATATATATATATAGACAGCGATACCTCGGTACTCGACCATAATCCGTTCGGGATCAGTGTTCGACCACCGATTTGTTCGAGTACCGAAACCTTTTTTCCCATAAGAAATAATGGTATTTATTTTTATACGTTCCTACGCATTCCAAAATGCCCAAAATATTAATAAAACGTGTACCTAAACAACAATAGGGTCCTTATGTTCTGTAGGATTAACATTCTGAACTTGCTGTTTTATTTGAACTTGTTGAGTGGCAACAAGTCCAGAATGACTGAGTTTTCTTGAGTCCTTCTTGTGAACACCAAACAGCCTTCCCTGGAATTCGATGGACTATACTTTCCTTACCACCTGTATGCTCTAGAGCTCTAAGGTATACTCTTCCAGGGTTGGGGTGTAGGAAGAGTTGAGGAAATGATGGTGGAGGCACGTCTGTTTTCCATCCTAGTCCCATCTTGATTAGGCTTTGGACCAAGGATCGAAGGTCCAGCGATCCTGGAGAAATCTCCTTCCTACCAGAAGCGTCTCTTTGCTTCTACTGATCAGAAGGTTTACCTCTTCGACCGCCTGCCTGTGGCACCGCGGTCATCGAAACTGCGGGATGTTGTGGAACAGCCCGAGGAAAATTTCAAGACTTTTCCGTCTTCCTTTTAGGTTGGGGACCCACATCCGTGGAAGACTTTCTCTTTGAAGAGATGCCCCACTACTGGAGAAGTCCCATATTCTCCGTGGTGGCTTTCTTAATCACCTCCCTGACTACCTTGTTTGGAAAGAGGTCTCTACCCCAGATGTTGGAAGATATCAGCTTCCTGGTTTCATGTTTCACTGTTGCGGCAGCGAACACAAACTCCCTACAGGCTCTCCCAGCCTTCATAAAGGCATAAAGGTCTTTTACTAAGGTGGCCATATGCATTTTTGCCAAGACCATGAGCATGTCTAAGGTACTTTGATGGACTGAACACAACTCTATGCAGTTCTGTAGGGATATGGAGGCTGCAAGTCTCTCCTTTGTCTCTTGTTCCTTGCACAAAGAAACTCAGAAAGTTTAGGGAAATTCTCGCTAAACTGTTGTCCAGCGACATCCGCGTCTAGTTTCCCTACTGAAAAGGTTAAGTGGACTTCCTTCCAATCCTTCTCCTGCATGAGAAAGGCTGGTGATAGAGGCTTGCACTCCTCGAGTGCAGGACATGGTTTGCCTGCCTCCACTGACTTGGCAACAGATTTAAATGCTTTCCACGTAAAGGGGAATGATATTGAAGCAGGAGCTAGAAAGGTAGAGTATCTGTTACTTAGTGTGAACACTTTCGACACCGAGTAACCCGCCTTTCTCAGGCTACTTGACAAGATGGCCTGTGCCTTATCATGGTCGAGAATCATGACCTCCTTTGGTTTCGTTTCTTTTCCTGACGTTGGTTCATGCTTCAGTTGAATGAAGCAATTAGGGAAAGCGTTAAAGCTTGGCCAAAACTGGATTTCGTCTAAAGGAACTGCACCCATCTTCTCCGAGATGTAGAGTTTGCCATTTAAAATCGGCATAAGCTCCGCATACCTCCAGGGATTGGTTTTGGAGCATGTCGGAAGGTCTTGGTCTCTGGGTCGTTTGTATGACCCTTGGTGAGCGACAAGTGGAGCTTCACAGAGCTCTATCTTGAATTTAACTTCCTTCTTTTCGCCTTGTATGTGAAAGTTTTCCATTAGACCCTTCATATGGGCCAGTAACTGGTCCATTTTGTCAAATAGAGGGGTAGAAGGTGAAAATGTCGAGGTTGACGGCTCTAGAGCCGGCACAGACGGAAACAATTCCGACACGACATTGTCCACCTCTTCCCGTGTGGGCTTCCCGCCCTCCGTCCCAAAGGCTATCTGGACGCAGGGAGGTGCGATCCGTGCCTGAGGCACCACTATTTCCCTACTTGCTTTTGGGAATAGTAAGCTACGCATCCTATCATTAGGTAGATATGATCCCGGAGAGATCTTCTGGAACCTGCTTACCCAATTGCGTAGTTTCATACGAGCTGTATCCCTAGACTCCATTGACTTGGGATTATCAAAACCCTCGGACACTGAGGTCCGACATATATTGCAAACTTGGGGGTTCCAACAATGCAGGGATTCGGAAATAATATTGCAAGGGGCATGAAACATGTACGTATTACGACCGTAAAAGTACTTACACTTAATATTGCAGAAGACTGCAACACATGTCATCTGGGGTTCCTCCTGTAAAGAAAGGAAAGCAGAATGAGCATACAATTGATTATCTCACTGATAAGCAATATGTAAGTCATCTTTTAACTAAAATAGCTTAGGATAGTAAGCTAGAAAGGGATAGTGGGAGACACATAGTTGTGTATCCCTTGCAAGCAAATGGTGTTACCTCCCCTCAGTATTAACTATAAAGAGATTCCTTTATCAAGGCAACTCTAACAAAGGGTTCTCACCCCTAGGGGTAGAGAAGTGTACAAGTCACTGCCCCCTTTTTATTCTTAATACTGTGTGGTAAGGATGACTGATTTCTAATCAGACTATTGAAGGAATTCTATTCTTTCAATATAGGAACGGTCTCAGCAGAAGCCCGCACAAGGGTACCCAAGATATGTTAGAAATTAACTACAGTATAATCATACTATAGTTTTTTGTTTGCAGTATATACTATATTGCAAAATACCGACTACTGTATAATTATATATTGTAGTTCAGCCAGCGTGCTGCCATTATGGCTAGCATCTGACGGCACGGTCCAGCCGGCATGACGCCGACTGGACTAGGAAATATAAAAAGACATATATTTGTGTATCCTACCCAGCCCATTTGCTGTGGCCTTCCTTTCCAATATTAAAATCATAGAGTTTCCTGATCAGGGAAACTCAGGATAAGGGTTTTAACCTTTAAGGATGGAAAGTGTACTACCACCGGCCCTTTAATTTATTTAATATTGCAAGGTAAAACGTAACTGATTTCTAATCAGAATATTGAAGAGATTCTATTCTTTCATTATAGGATTAGTCTCAGCAAACACCTGGGCAAGGATACCCAAGATATATTGGAAGATAATTACTAGTATAATACAGTATATACAATAGATTTCTATCTGCAGTATATCCTATACTGCAAATATACTGACTACTGTATAAACATATACTGTAATTCAGCCAGTATATAGCCAGCATAGCTAGTCCCTGCCGGCACAGCCCGGCCAGCATGTTAGCTAAAAGAGAGAGAGACAGTATGGAGTGAAGGACTGCCTTATTACTGTGTATGTATACACTAATTAAGGATGTCAATATCTAATTTACTGCCATTCTCCGGAAAGAAGGTTCAAATGGAAGGGGAGAATGCATCATTCAGGCTTCCATCCAGCCACCGGTACCATCGCCGGCAAGGTCCGGCCGGCACATGGCTGGCAGGCTAGCACCGGGCAGCACTGGTACAGTCGGCATACCGCTGGCTGAGTCAGTACCTGTCCGTGCCAGTCCAAGGAGGATTGAAGAACCTTGGTGACAGAAGAGACTTCCCACCAACAGCCATCATGGCTGCCGGCAGATGACATGACTGCCAGCAGCCTGCATAGTCGCCAGCAGCTGTCATAGCCGCCAGCAGTTGTAGTAAACATGGCCGCCGGCAGTCGTCGTGGCCGCCAACAGCCGGCATAGCCGCCAGCAGCCGTCATGGCTGCCGGCAGTTGTCCTAGCCGCCGGCAGCCGGCATGGCAGCCTGCAGCTATCATGGTCGCCAGCCAATAACATGGCCGCCGGCAGCCGGCATAGCCACAGGCAGACAGACAACAGCTGTTGAATAGGAGTCCGGCCGGCCCCACAACTCACCGGCAATCGGTGAGCTTGCAGGACGACGGCCCAAAGAGATACGATGGCTAGGTCATCACTAAAGGACAGAGGGGGAAGGGAAAATGGTCCTGTATGAGGTGTGCAAGGAGCCGGCAAGGTTGCCGGTCCTACACGCCCTTAAGATTCTCTGTTTCAGTATCGGCGCCATCCTAGGCGGCATGAAAATCTCTATTCTCCAACCTAGGGTCTGCCAATACAGTTAAGGGGACGGCGGCAGTGCCGCCTCCTCTCAACAAAGGAGAAACAGAGTTCCAGTGCCGGCGTCATCTTAGGCAGCAGAAGAATGTCTATTCTTCAGCCTAGGGTCTGCGAGTACAGGACTAGTCTTCTAGACCGCAGGGAGAAGGTGGCTGCATCATACAACCACTTCAAGTGCGGCCTAGGGAGGGCTAGCCTCCTATGCCGGCAGCCTAGCCGACAGGGTAATGACTATTCACCCTGCCGGCCGGCTGCCGGCACAAGACTAAATACTCTGAGGTTCTGACCGAATCCCAAAACCTGCTATCTGCGGCTAAGGGAAGGGACAGAAAACCCTAGGCTAGTCATGCCTGAATGAAAACTCAAGGTACGACCCACTAGGGATGTAGCCTAAGGCTACGCTCAGTGGGAAGGAGGGATTACCATTAAATCTCCACTGGAGACGAGTATCGGTTTGTATAATAATTCTAGGAGATATCTATCTCCGCCTGCATTGATAAACAATACACGAGGGTAACCAGGGAAATGTCTGAAAGTATACTATATCGCTAGGTTAGGTTACGTAGGCAAGACGAGATCTCAGTTACCTAAATTATACGATCGACATAGAAAAAGGAAAATTATGCATATTATAAATACCTTTACAAGTATAAATTGCCTAAATAGCTTTCATAATTAATTAATGTTATTTCAACTGGGAATGTCGTTCTACTAACTAAATAACACATGCCTAACGAACGACAGCGCCCATGGCGCCTCCGGTAACAGGCCTAGCTCCTAAACACAATAAATTACTCTAATTTCACTGTGAAACAGGAGCTAAAATATATACATTGTAAAGAATCAATACTCAACTTTCCAGAGGCGAAAGAAGCTGAAGATTGCATAATAATCCTCGCAGAATTGATTGAAAAAGTTAGATCAACAGGGAACACCATCGTGCGAATTCGCTACAAAATTAGGAATGTCCGCCATCTTGGATATGGTGCCATCTTGACACTCAATTGTAAATTGTAGTATGGGAGGTAGGGTAACCTTGATACGGCTCCCCTTCTAATTTTGCCACTTTACCCCTCGAAGCGTAAACGCTATTCGGGGTGAAGATTGCTATGTGGCGTGTCAAGAATACATCCCCTGATATTATGCGATATCCTTGAGAGAAATTTTAAGGATATTCGTACCAGGAGTTAGAATTCTGGAGACCTAAAGGTAAATTCTCTGGGAATATCACTGTAGTACATATATCCCTTAGGGAGCTACTATTAGGAACCTTCCATCAGGACGACATGGCTTGAGCCCAAATATATATATATATATATAGTGTATATGCGTAAAAATCACAGAAAAACATGATATCTCTCTCTCTCTCTCTCTCTCTCTCTCTCTCTCTCTCTCTCTCTCTCTCTCTCTCTCTGTATATATATATATATATATATATATATATATATATATATATATATATATATATATATATTTATCTATATATATATATATATATACTGTATATATATATTTATATATATATATATATATATATATACTGTATATATATATATATTATATATATATATATATATATATATATATATATATATATATATATATATATATATATATATATATATATACTGTATATATATTGGTGTGCTACTGTCTTAAGCACACATTTGAGTATGAGTTGTTTTCAGATGTATTTAAATGGTTTATTGAACACATCTTAGTGGTTTTTAAGTTTTATTGTATATAAACAACTGAGTTAAACATCTCCATCACTGGAGGAAGCTGTGTTGGTCCACATGACCAATTCTGGTGAAGTTTAGATAAGAACTGAATAAATTATCGATATCACAGATATCGTATGCTTGCTTTAATTTAGCCACGTGACGGAATCGGAAGACACCTGCATCCGGTGACGTCACAAACTTTCACACGAAAGAGACAATGTGTTGACACTAAGAAAGAATGACAACTTAGCATCTTACATCCTGTATACAATTTGAGTTGACCATAGCAAATCTCACGGCCAGCTCTTCCAACCAACATGACATATTACGTCATTTGTTTTAAACATGTAATATTACTATTCTAATCATTACATAAGCTCGGCCAGCTATCTCAATTTTTTTACAAAAATTTAACAACAAGCCGAAACATGGTTATTAGGTGTGACTGGACATACGTATCATTCTTTGTTCAAAACTAGCTATATCCAACTGAGGACGAATGTCCAAACAGGCACATCAAAATTAATAACAATAATGCATACAAAAAAGATATTACCAAAGCAAAAAGAAAAATGCATGATAAAACCAAGATCATATATATGGTACATTGCTAGCAAATGATTACATGGTACCAAAAAACAAAACAAATTCTGACTTACAAATGATTCGGTAACTTGATAAAGAATAATTGTTACCTTTGTCAGAAACAAGATACTCAATTTTTAGTGCACAAATACAAATTCCTGGTACGTACACGTACCACGGTTTCGTACATATATATATATATATATATTTATATATAGGGCTGATACATTTTATTAGATGCCCATAGATTCTGTTATATATCTTATATTTTTTTTTTCTTTTTTTTTTTTCTCTTTTCTTTTTTAACATTCCGGCTTATATATTTTTATTAGATGCCGAGAGAAAAAAATGATTTATATCCTTTTTTATTTTATTTATTTTTTTAAATGTTATTTTAAATGTATTTTTAACAATGCAAATGTAGAGAATTTCTTTAATTACATATTACTAGCGTACTAGTCAGCTTTTCATACAAACATCATCCTGACAAATTACTCCCTTAGCGAATGAGGTGGCCACTCATACAGCTTTGAACTGGATCAAGTAAGGGGTATTGTCAGGGCTATTCAACTCGTTCCTTTGTAGCTGCTTGCTGTGCCGTAACCTACGCCAAACAAGGATGTTCACGGCGATAAAAATTAATGCCGTTCCAAATAAACCTGCTAGTAATATAGGGTGAAGAATCTCTTTGTAAGTCGGCAACAGGTGGTCCTTTTCGGTAAGTTTCATTAAGCGTTTCGCCACACTTCCTTTATAGGGGAGAGGAAGTGCGGGCGTTGTAGAGGTCCACGTGAAGTTCGCGAAGTAAGCACGTTCTCTGATGATTGTCCGTAGGCCAGTCACCATGGAATTCGGGGAAGTCCCGATACAGCCATCTGCTGCGACGAAGATGTGGTTGTAGGATGTGGATCCGTCAGGGCATGATACATTGAAGCCGTCCTTGT
Organism: Palaemon carinicauda; assembly: GCF_036898095.1. Taxonomy (NCBI): domain Eukaryota; kingdom Metazoa; phylum Arthropoda; class Malacostraca; order Decapoda; family Palaemonidae; genus Palaemon; species Palaemon carinicauda. The sequence continues at coordinate 25,490,394 of NC_090754.1, read as the reverse complement.
CGTATCGTATCCACGAGCCATTATTTAGTCTGCAATTGAATTCTTTATTGTCAAAGGGATAAAGCTTATCCAGACAATTTTCACTTGTATGGGAGAGAGCACCGTCTAGCACTATACCTAACTCGCATGAATCCATCAAGTTTTTACGGAATTCAAATGAGTCAGCTGTACATATTTTTCTATCCATTGCGTCTGAACAGTGAGTTAATTGATTTAAGTCTTTAATGACCGTATATGTTTCCTTGTCTGGGGAAATCAATACGTGTCCTGTCAAACTGGATATTACTGGATTTGAGTGATTCGTCATGAAAGTCGGAAATGGTGTTATCCTGTAAGATTGCCAGGCATCAGAAGAATCAAAGGGAATTGTAATCCTAATCTTGTTATTATCTACGTTTACTGTAATTAGGCTGTAATAAAATTCTAACCTATGTTCGTCTAACAAAGGAACATAGCCTAGTTTATCCCTAGTGTTCTCCAGAACTAATTTTAAGTAACGTATAGGCAACAAATGGGGCGACAATACACCTTTAGTTGCTAACGTGATAGCTTCTACATAATCCTTGGATTTCTCAATGAAATGTGCAATTCTGTTATGTATGTGATCTATCTTTGAATCATAATACGTTAATGTTGCTAACAAATCCTGTACTTCCATAATTTGAACGATATCTGAATGTTCATTTAACAAATCCATAATTTTATTGATTGAAGCTAACTGATCCCTTAGTTCTGACATAATCAATTCATCTTTATGAGTCAAGAACTCAATTTTCTTATTTTGATTACTAATTTTAAGACGATTGGAAAGTCCTAAACCTAAACTTGCAACAGACCCAAAGATGCTTAATGCAGCATAAATGAACGGATTCCGTCTTTCTTTTTGTTCGTGTCCTACAGTCCACATCAAAAGGTCATAAGCCAAAGATCCTGTCTCTCCAGTCTTATTTTTTAAGTCATCAGATAGCATCTCTGCAACTTTTAATGTTGATCCAAGCAAACTCTTAGTAGTCAAATGAAAATGTCTCCTATGCAACTCATCCAATGATGCAGAAAACCTTGAAATGGCGGTTCTTAAGCTAGTGACATCATTCTCTTGAAGAAAAATTGCTTGCATATGCACTTCGACAATTACGTTGGTTGATGTAATAAAAATGTCTTCTTGTCTTTCAACTATATTGCCATATTTAAAATATATATTCTTAGTCTTAGAACTCATCCCATACGAAAAAAATGTCTGAGCGAACAATATCACTCCCAATAACAAAAAATTCATCTTGGAAACCTGTAACGAGAAAAAAATATATGTAATTACTCCTGTATTAAAAAGAAAACTTTTTAGTTACAAAAATTAAAATTTTTCCTCACTTCTTTTTAATTTCTTATGTGAGACAATGGTACTATTCTCTCATCCGTGGGTTGGGCTACGTTTTGAATTCTAAACCTATTGGCCGTTAATGTTTCCAAAATGTTAAATGGGCCTTCAAACTTAGGTGTTAGTTTATAGTTGAACCCTTTTCTGACATTGATTTGAATATAGATGTTATCACCCACGGTATATGTTTTAGTTGGTTTCGCTATTTTATCATGATTCCTTTTCATTATGATTTGTGATTCTTCTAAATTCTTTCGAAGGATATCATATCGACTTATACTTGCATTTATACATTCTTTTAAAGGATTTGATAGATTAGTTGTAGGCGTTAATACATGGAAAGGTGTTCTAACTGGGGTACCATACAATGCTTCATGCGGTGACATTTTAATTGATATATGATATGAATGATTCAGAGTACTCAGTGCCGCCGGTATTGCAATATCCCAGTTGGGGTCTGATCCCCCTAGTGTTACCCTCAATATATTTAATATCTTCCTATTTGCTCTTTCCACTAGCCCATTAGACTCTGGGTGATATATCATGGTATTGATCTTCTTTATGTTGAGGAATTCACACAATGAGATAAGAAAGTGATTATTAAATTCACCACCCGAGTCTGAGATTATCATGTGTGGAATTCCATGTTTACAAATGTAACACTCGTAAAACTTCCTAGCGCATTCAATCGCAGTTTTAGTTTTAAGCGCTATTAGTTCTGTATATCGAGTTAAAGCATCTATAATTACTAAGAGGTGCTTATTCCCTCTGTCTGACTCGTAAAATCCTGTTAACAAATCTAAATGTATTCTTTCAAAGGGTTGATTGGGAACAGGATAAGCTCCTAAGCTAACAGGTGTTTTCGTATGCCCTTTGTTTTCCTGACATGTGCGACAATTAGCTATGTGTCTTTTTATATCTGTAAGCATTGTATGCCAATAAAACAATGATTTGGCTTTCTGTGACATTAATGAGAACCCAGGGTGTCCATGTAATGGATTTGAATGCAACCAATTCAGGACAGTGGAAACAAGTGAGTTTGGTACTACTACCTGGTCGTTAGTTACATGTGGTGTATTGCGGGTTTTCCTTGTCACAGTCCTACACAGAATATTATCTTTGATTACATAATTCTGCTGCTTATACTTTATATATTCTTTTTCTTTATGATTGCCTTTCAAAGCATTTATAATTGTTTCTATTTTCTGATCTTTTCTTTGCTCAGTCTGTAACAATTCAGCACTCCAGCCTAAATCTTCTTGTTCAGATATTGTTTTTACAATAGGCATGGATGTTGATATATCTATTAATTCAGCTAAAGACTCCGTACAAGATGACACGGGGTTGCGTGATAATGCATCCGCAATGATATTTGCTTTCCCAGGTAAATACCCGATTCTTGCGCCAAAATCTTGAATGATTAAATGCCACCGAGTTCGTTTAGGGCTGTGATTGAAGCCTTTAAAGAACTCTGTTAGTGGTTTATGGTCAGTAAGAACCTTAACGGGATAACCGTAAATTATGAACTTAAAATGCACTAGCGAATTAACAATAGCTAGTCCTTCCTTGTCTATTACTGCATACTTACTTTCGGAAGTTCTCAATTTTCGAGAATAGAAAGCTATCGGGAAAAACTGTTTATCATATTGCTGAAGCAATACCCCTCCTACTCCTAAGTCTGAGGCGTCTGTTGCAATGAAGAATTCCTTACTGAAGTCAGGAAATTTTAAGATAGGAGAACTACACAGTTCATCTTTCAAAGTATTAAACGCCTGTTGATGTTGCTCAGACCATATGAAATCTACGCCCTTCTTCGTAAGATCAGTTAAAGGAGCGGCTATTATTGAATAGTTGCGTATAAAACGCCTGTAATATCCACTACAACCCAGAAATTGCTGTATTCCCTTGACATTAGTAGGTATGGGAAAATTACGTATAGCCGACACCTTATCATGGACTACTTTAAGACCTTGGCTTGACACCATGAAACCCAAATATATCAATTCTGTTTTGGAAAATTCACACTTACTAATCTTTACCCTTAAGTTATGTTGTCTTAATCTCTGTAGTACTAGTTCTAACTTACGTAGATGTTCCTCTAAGGTGTTGGAAAAGATTACAAGATCATCCATATAGGCATGCAATATATCCCCTAACAAGTCTCCAAACACTATGTTAATCATTCTTGTAAATGTTATAGGAGCACAACGTAAACCAAAAGGCATCCGTAAAAATTCATAATGTCCCCTGGCTGTGCTGAAGGCTGTGTATGGGATACTATCTTCTTCTAATGATATCTGGTGAAAGCCTTTAAGTAAGTCCAAACTGGTAAAATATTTATTCTGACCTAACAAAGACAAAATATCGTCAGTACATGGCACTGGGAATCGATCAGGGATCGTTTCCTCGTTTAGACGACGAAAGTCGACGCAGATACGCCATGTTCGATCTTTTTTCGGTACAACTATTAAAGGAAAATTATAAGGGCTATTTGATTTTCTAATGACTCCTTCCTCTAACATTTTACCTACTTCATCATTTATTTCATTCTGGAATTTCATAGGGAGTCTGTACGAGGGTACATATATAATTTTCTGTTTGTCTTTTAACCTTATTTGATGCTCGATCACATCTGTTTTCCCTAAGGATCTATCCGTAGTGGAAAAGACATCTGTATACTTATTTAAAAGTTCAAAAATTTTCTGCTGAATTTCTTCGTCTTGAATGTCCTTACTGATTTTATTTTTAATAGATCGTAAAAGGGATTCATCCGCAACTGATTTAGAGTGATTGATTTCAGCAACGGTAAGAATACGATGTTTATAAACTTCTACATCCAAGATATGTTGATTTTTGTGAATTACTAAAGTGTTATTTAAATGATTACAGACTTCGATATTACATTGCTGATGTGAGCCTACTGTATAAATAGCTTGTGTGACAGACAATCCGTTGGTTTTCAAAGTATCGGAAAGGATTAATATTTCAGATCCCGGTAGTGTTTTCTTTATTTGCACTATTAAATTCGAAGGTATGTTTGGTTCGATATATTGCGTGCAAGATGATATTACGGGTGAACGAGAATTCTGCTGGGTCGCGTGTATTATTTCTTTATTAGTGAGACAAGTTATTGGTTCTTCAACGTACGTTACGGTTACATTTGTCGTCTCCTTTTTATCCAAAACTGACTTTAAAGTATTAGAAGACTTATAGAATTTCCCTTTGATATACACGCCGTGCTTTGCAGGAGCTAAGATAATGTTTTGATTTCCCATAGATGGGTATCCTATAATTACAGCTGGATACATATTAATGTTTTTCACAACAACAAATGTATCGGCAAACGTGCGATTACCGACTCTGAACTGAATATGAGTTATGCCTATGACGTTTAATTCATTATTTCCTATACCTGAAAGTCTGATTCCTGATTTTTCAATCGGAAAGTTCGAAAACAACAAATGATGCGTCTTCAAATCCATAATATTACGTGGACTACCAGAGTCAAAAAATAACGTAAAGGATTTGTGTTCTAAATTTACAGCATATAAGGTTGGCCGTAACTCATTTTGGCTTATTATTGTATGAATTCGTTGCAAATCTACGGGAGCATGCACTGTTTTACTTAATTCGGCCGTGTGTTTCATAGGAAAATCTATTGTCTCACAATTATCTGATAAAACATTAAATTGATTATTCAATACTATTGATGTTGACATAAATGACCTTGACCCAACATCACTCTCTTCCCCTCTAGAGTTAACTATGTGGTATTTGCTTTGCTCTGCACATTCTGAAAATTAGGCTGACTTTGCGAGGTCTGGTTTGACGGCCCAGGCTCAGCGATATTTGAAGAAGTGTTTGTTTGTTTCGGACTCTGAACTGCATTGACATTTTGTTGTTTCTTCTTATTGTTAAAATGAGGATTTTTCTTTTTATTTCCATATGGAACTGACTGTGGAATTGACTGTGTATTTCTAGGATATTGTTGTGTCTTACGTGCGTAACATTGACTATAAGAATGTGATCCTGTGTTGTGAACTGAACAAAATTTCGTTCTACAGTCTGCGCTTATGTGACCTTGACGTTTGCAGTTGTAACACGTCACTCCCGCTACTGGATTATTAATTACGTTCACTGTTTGTGGTTTTGTTTCATTCTTAGCAAAAACTTGAGTTAACACGGGATCGAGATCTGGACACTTGGACATGTGTTTCTTTATCTGTTTATAGACATCCAATTCCGTACTTGCAGGCATTAACTTCTTATCAAAGCACCGTACTAAAGCTTCAGGCAACATAAGTGTCATGCAAGTTAAATACATTAATCGTAAAAAATCTTTCAC
>NC_090754.1:25404674-25482174 GCF_036898095.1 Palaemon carinicauda | reverse complement strand
CAACAGCACACCTGGGTCCCTTCTCTTGTCATCAGCACAGGGAGAGACAAGAAGAGGATCACCAAAGCATCATCTCTACTGGATTCACAGAGTCATCAATTAAGCTCAGAATCCAGATCCTCTTCTAACACGTCGACCCACGATGTCAGGGGCATAGCTATGCCCCTGGCCCTTCTAAGCAGTTTACTCTGTGATGCAGATTCTACAAGCAAGGGTCTGAATGCTCCAGGTGACTTTCACAACCTTTCTCCTGCAAGACATGACCCACAGGAACTCAATACGATCTCTATCGGTCCTGTGGTGGCTGCACAACAGCTGGTTGTATACCTGAAGCTCCTTATTGGGCAAATAGCAGAAAGATGAGGGCACTGTTACCCCGGTTTTTTTCTGCGTAAATGAAAATATTTGACTGGCTCTTATTCTTTTCTTCATCCTCCCCTCTTTTGGGGAAAGCAGCATCCTGGGTTCTCTGCATAAACTGACCTCAAACCACTGCAGGTAAACCATGCTCCCTTATGTACTAGTATTAAGCTAATACTGTTGCATCCCCATACCCTGGCGAGGTGGTATTGGGAAAGTCTTGGTTGCAACAATTTTACCTACAAAAAGACTTGGAGTAGCTTTACCTGGACAGTCACTCTTCTAAATATCTCAAAACTTAGCTTGCGTAGGCCGCGCACCTTGCGTATCAAGGTTTTAGCGAGGAGCAGGGACTCCTTATTTTGAGTACTAACATACTCGGATAAGGAGCCCCCGGGTAAAGGCAAAAGCCAGATTGGTAGTGACATCCACCCTTCCTAAATGGTGAGTCACCCACAAATAAATAGCGTAGGTTTGTATTCCAGTTATGGATCAAATGACAAATTCGTGGATAATTTGTATTTTCCCTAACAATACAAACCTTAGGTATTTATACAAACTTGCCCGCCAGCCTTATCCCCCTTGAAATCCTACATCCAAGCAAAGTGAGCTAAATCACCGGTGTGTGAGGGGGAGTGGTAGCAAGCTCCCCCCCCCTACCCCCGCTAACTAGCAGTATGGGTAGTTAACCCTCACAGAATTTTATGGCTTGTCATTTCAGCTTCGGCAAAAGTAATACCCCTAAATAAATAGCTAAGGTTTATATCGTTAGGAAAAATACAAATTTTCTACGAATTTGTCCTTTCATGCTGTTTAGGTAGAAATTAGGTTAGTTCAATCTGGCAAATGGTACAAATGTACAGAAGTTATGATCTAGTTTTTACCATATATTAGGCAATTTTGATTAAGCTCATCTTTGTAGAACATAATTTGTCATGAATTAGGAGTCTTCAATTGATTTTTTTGATTTTCATGCTGAATCTCTTGTGTTCATTTATTAGTACCTATTTCCATTCTTTGCCTAGATTACATTCTTTATGGAGTTTTCAGTGATGATTCTTTTCTTTAGTCTTAATTTTTTCATCATTAAAAAATTTGCAATGTACTGTAGACTATAATAACTTCATTTGTTCTAACAATTATACAAACCTTGCTTTTAAAATAATAAATGTTAAAAGTAGTTTGTATTTGTTTCTACATGAATACAAACCATCGTTCTTTTGTATGAGTAGTACTTTAGTGAAATTGGAATGGCCGTTAAAAGTTTTTTTTCTGCACAAATACAAACCCTACGCTATTTATAGGGTTACACTTTTTGCATAGCTGAAAGATGAGCCATGATAATTTTAGCTAGGGATAACCAACTCAACTGCTAGATAGTGGATGGGGTGGGGGTAGTCAGCTACCCCTCTCACTCACACACCTGGGCTGAGCAACCTCTTTACTGTACAGTACTTTCTGGCTGGGTAGAGGACGGCCATACTGCCGCTCCCTCGAGCTTGCCATTTGATTGTTTAAACAGGTAATTCTATTTTTCTTATTTTCTTTTTTTATATATAGCTATGCCTCCTTCATGATTATTAGGTTACAGACACAGCTGCAAAAAGGGAATTTTCTCAAATATAAACTGCACCAGGGTGGGTTACCTCCCAACCTAAAATGTCACTGACCCTTGCCACAAGCTGGTGCCCGAGCTGTTTATTAACGCAGTAAATACTGTCTAATATTGTTTTAATTTGGTTTCTACGACAGTTTATAATCATATATACAGTGCACATATGTAAACTACGTACTTGACACAGTAAGGTTACAGTACAAGTTGTGCTAAGGTAAAGTTTTACCGAGTGATCATCATCCCCTTACTGTTCTGTACTGTATAACAAAAGTTGTTCCTATCTTGTAATACTCTACTGTAACTTAATACACACTGATACTGTAGTGTTTATTACTGTAATATATGTACTTTGATATTACTACAGTACAGCTTAAGTGTACTTACAGTCAGACCTCATTAATCGCGGTTTCTTACGCAGTAGTTTCGGTTTTTCGCGGCCTAGGAGAAATTTTTTTTTTTATTGTTTACCGAACATTAAGAATTTGATTTTTAATAGTTGGCAATAGTATTAGCATCACCAAGAACAATTCAATACCTATTAAATAAAAATTTTCATAAAATTGCAATAAGATTCAAATTGGGCGATGATTTCAAATAGCCCGCGCTCCTTTGCACTGGGAGCACTGTGGGTCACTATCCTAGCTCTCTCTGTACAGTGTGTATGCATTTACGGTGGTAAAAAATTACAGCTATATTTGAAATAAACGGGATTTTGATTAAACTGGTGTTTTACTTAACTGTATCCAATAATAATGCATGTAACATTCACATCTTAGTATGGAATTTATAATCAAGTACATAGCGAATTATGATTTCATGCATTGTTTACATTCAAATCAGCTGATCAAATTTGCGTAGTCCGTTGTCAACCTGTATTCACTTTCATGGTATTTTCCCACTGATATGACCATTCACTTTCACAGAATTACCTCACTGATGTAACCTATCATGCATATTAGTATGATATCTCCTTCACATTATTATTGTCCTTCATTTATTATTATTATTATATCCTTAATCCTTTTTCCAAATCCCTTTCGTACATTTACTTTGCTCTCCCACACATATCTACAACGTATTGTTCCAACTCTTTTGATTCTTTTTATTTTTCGTGATTTTATTCATCTCTTTTCTAGCATTCATTCGTCATTTTCATCTTATTAATCATTCTAAATCCCTTTCTTATCCCCCATTCCACGTATTCCTATTCCTATTTTTCATTCCTTCTTGCATTTTCCAAATTCATTGATTTCGCTAATTTGTTTGAATTAGCGTAGATTTGGTTGAGGGAATGCTGCTGTCTTCGCCTAGACTACTCTCCCCCCTTGCTAAGTCTCTCTTCCTTCAGGGGCGGAGCACAGTCTTAGGCAAGTCTCTCCTACGAAGTCTTCACCTCTCTCGTTTGCGAGAGGGGCCACTCATAGAAACACCTCTTCAGAGGATCACTCTGCTCATCAGTTCCTGATCACCCTACCAGCAGATCTACCAGCGCAACCTTGCGCTGCAACTTGGTCCGTGGACTTCGGTTCTGGACTCTTCCTAAGGCCAGCTTGCGGGTCCACCGGCCCTCATGGGCGTCATCAGTTCCTGATCATCCTACCAGCACAACCTTGCGCTGCAACTTATTCTGTGGACTTCGGTCCTGGACTCTTCTGTGGTCCTTTCACGATTGCCATCAGTGGATGTTCGCCCTTCCAAAGGGCACATCCCAGTTCCTGATTGTGCTGCCAGCTGACCTGCCGATTTACCAACGCAACCTTACGCTGCTGTTAGTCCTTGGACTTCGGTCCTGGACTCTTCTATGAACCTTTCACGGTTGCCATCAGTGGATGTTTGCCCTTCCAAAGGGCACATCTCAGTTCCTGATCGTCCTGCGAGCTGACCTACCGATCTACCAACGCAACCTTACGCCGCTGTTAGTCCTTGGACTTCGGTCCTGGACTCTTCTGTGGACCTTTTACGGTCTCCATCATGGATGTTTGCCCTTCCAAAGGGCTCACCCCAGTTTCTGGTCGTCCTGCCAGCTGACCTGCCGACCTACCAGCGCTACCTTGTGCTACAGTTAGTCCTTGGACTTCAGTCCTGGACCCTTCTGAGGATCACCAGCTCCCTCCTGCAAGCATTATCAAGCGCACCATTGCTTCCACGCGTGTGTACCAGCTGTCTTCCGCGTGGGTGCCAACGGTCTTCTGCGCGCTCGCACCAGCAGTTTTCCATACGCCAACGGTCTTCTGCGTGCATGCGTGATTGGTCTTCCGCGCGCGCAAATGGTCTTCTGCACCCGTGCGCAAATGGTCTTGCGCGCGCTCTCCAATAGTCTTACGCGCGCTCCAATTGTCTCACGCGCACGCGCCTAGCAGTCTTGTGCGCATGCCCCAATGCACCTGCCCTTGCGCAACCAGTCACATTCTTCGGCGCATTCTAGGGAGACTGCACAAAACTACACAGTGCCGTACTGCGCGCCAGCGCTCTCCTGTGCTCTTATATCCAGTACCCTCCTGCTCACTTGCGCTTGCCAATGCGCCAACTCTTCACAAAGAACCAATACTTGCCTGTTAGCGCTCTTTTGCTCATTCACTGGAAATTGCGCTTCAGCAGAAATAGCACCAGCATCATCCTGTGTGCCATCGCACCAGTACTCTCCTGCACACTGGCGCAATATGCACAAAACAGGAATAAAACTTTTTGGACAGGTCACCATTGCCCCATTCCTCTCCCCACAAATGCATAACATGGCCTCCGGGAAAAAAGGAAAGAGGCTTCACAGAAGGATTCAAGATCCCGAAAATTCCATCTTCCAAGGGGAATCAAAACGGGGAATCTTTGGTCCCTGTCTCTTCTGAAGTTTCTTTTTCCTTGACAGACCACCATCAGCAAACAAGAAAGCATCAACAGACTGATCTCTAGATCACTGTTTGCTGATGGCTAGTTCACGGTTTGCTGATCGCTAGCTCACCGATCACCAGATCACCAATTGCTAGCTCAGCTTGATCATTGACCTCTAGTCCCTCCAATGACTAACGATCTCCAATTGCTAACGTTCCAATCACCGATTGCTAGTCAATAACCAGTCATCAGCTTGCTGATCACTAGATCACCGATGGGCAGCTCATCTTTCTTCGATCATTGAACTCTGCTCGCTGATCTCTGATCAGCCCATCGTCAGCTTGCTGATCTCGGACCAACCAGGAGGGACCATAGTCAGCTTGCTGATCTCTAGCTCACCGATCACCGGTCCGCGATCGATCTCTGATCATCAATGGCTTACCATCACCAACTGACTATCATTAAACCATTCTGCTGTCTCTCAGGGCTCTCAGAGCAGATTACCAACTCATTGGCTGACTGACCAGACAACCTTCATCTGCCTGTCAGTTACCATCCTCGGCTCACAGACCGCCTATTCATCGACCATCGGCAATTCGCCAGCAGTTCTTGACTCAGACTTACTAGTCAACCTCTGCCCGTAGTTCCCTAGATCAGAAGGAATACAATATACTTCTCGCTACTGGCCGTTCGCCATCGCATTAAAGTGATCAGCAAACGATCGACAATCCTCATCAACGGCTTGTCGACAGGGGACTACTGGCGAGCACTCTCCAACTGCACAGTAACCACGATATGCAACCGTTAACCATTGATTACCATTCGCTAGATTCATTTTATTCTAAGGGATAGTATCAATCCCATCAGGGCGCATGGTAGGGCTAAGCGTTGCCTTCCTTCTGTTAGTTAAAGGAATTCTCTCGTTGAAGAATTCTTACACAGGGAATCGCGTCTGATCCTTTACGCCACGAGTCAAGACCCCAGCGTCACCAATCTCCCTTGCAAAAGGATCCGCAAGGGGATGTCCCTTTGGGTCAATGTCCACACCATTGTGGAGTTTGAACAAGGGCTAAATCCTCAGGTCTTCATTTGCACACCAGACCTAAAGGACACATACTTCCAGGCCCAAACCATCCATCTAGGAAGGTTGGAAGATTCAGTCAAGACAAACAAGAAACACGAGTTCATGGCACTGTGCTTCGGTCTTTCCAGTATACCCATCCTGGTCTCACAGGATCTGCTTCTGTCTCCGTTTTGGGACGACTGACTGACCTTAGCAGACTAAGTGGCAACCTTGCATTAGCACCGGAACTTCTGGAGTCTTTTTACCAAGATCCAGTGATCAAGGTAAACCTGCGGAAGTCTTCTCTACTTCCCTCCCAGAAGACTGGTGTGTCTGGGAATGATTCTAGACACCAATCTCCACAAACTTTCTCAAAACGAGAAGAACTCCCATCCCAGAGTGACTTGAGTCTGACTGGAATCAAGTCCTCGATCCCCCAGACATTCTGACCCCCATGGGACCAGAAGTTTGGACTAATCTCAAGGGATGGGTGTCAGTCGAGAATCTACAGAGCGGTATAACTTTCTCATCCTTCCACACCCCTCGAACTTGATGCTGTGCGTAGAACACATCAAAAAAAGAGAGGAGGGACCATAATGCTGCACCACATGACCTCAACCCTCTGGACAGAGTCCGAAAGTACCTTCACTTAAATCTCTTAAGAGATGAAGGCCAACTTTCCAGTCCTTCAGCAGCCTCATCGGTTCCTAACAGACCACTCAGTGATGTGATGGGCGACAATACCACGCACCACATAGAGGCTCACATCGGCAAGCAAGAAGAAACTTGCTCGTAGCCTCTTCCCATCTAACAGTATAAACACTAAGATGGGCCAAAGTCCGTTCGGTGCCACTATCAGCTTGTTTCATTCCAGACTAGAGGAATGTGCTCGCCGACAATCTGTGCACAGCATCTCAGATAAGGTATACCAAATGGTCTTTGGATCGCCTTGTAGCCGACAAAGTCACGACTTTACGAGGGCCTCCAACTAGGGATCTGTTCGCAACGCTCCTGAACCTCAGGCTGCCGTTGCTCCCCAGCCCTAGACCCCAAGGCTCTCTGGCAACAACAGTGGGTACAACAATGACGTTTACGTCTCGTCCCTGTTTTGTCTAGAGAAGGGCACTCAAGAAGGCTAGAACATCGGTCAGCCTCTCAAGGACTCTCCTAGCTCGGCTACGGCATTATGCAGAACGGTTTCCAAACCTTTTGCAGCTCCTGATAGAGTCTCCAAGAGAACCCTCTCCACATCACAGACAACCCACTTCGACACCTACCACAAGCTATAGCTTTGCTGTGATTGTACGCCTGGAGACTAACCAGTACCTCTTTTGCGAAAAGGTTGTCTAGATATCTGAGGAATTCCTCAGCATCAGTCTACCAGGCAGTATAACGTTTTGTGTAGTTGGTGTCATGTGAAAGTGTCTCTCTCCATTCGATATCTCTATTCCAACAGTAGCGGAATCCTCAAGTATATACAAGAGGAAAAGACCTCCTATTCAATGTTGACAGGTAAAGATGATCACTCAACCTTGATCCTTCACCTTCAAACTGAAAGGAAGGGACATCCTCTCATCGATAGACCTTTCCTAACTCATACGGACTTACAACTTGCCTTTCTCCAGTCGGAATTGAGACCTTCCTCTCAGAACATGGTTCAAATTCTCCGATCTCTAAAGAGACCTCCTTATGTTCCACTTCACCAGGCAACAAATTTTCACTTGATTTAAGAAGACAATTTTCCTACATACTCGGACAGCAACCATACGAGTGAAGGAACTTCATGGTCTCTCTTTCCACATTGCCCATTAATGAGAAGGGCGAAAGGCACTGTTCAGTTTTGTCCCTGAGTATGTCGCCAGACACAGTCTCCAAAGGTGACGGATCCTACACAAGTCTCCATTCGGTAACGGACAATCCAGATCCTCCGTTACTGTACCCAGGGTAAGAAAATGGCAACAGCCCACCCGGGTCCCTTCTCTTGTCATCACCACTGGGAGAGACTAGAGGAGGATCACCAAAACATCATCTCAACATGACAACTCACAAATGTCAGGGGCATAGCTATGCTCCTGGTTCTTCTTAGCAGATTACTCTGTGATGCAGGTTTTACAAGAAAGGATGTGAATGCTCCAGGTGACTTTCACAACTTTTCTCCTGCAAGACGTGACCCACAGGAACTCGATACGATCTCTATCGGTCCTGTGGTGGCTGCACAACAGCTGGCTGTATACCTGAAGCTCCTTATTGGACAAGTAGCAGAAGGTTGAGGGCACTGTTACCTGGTTTTAGTTTGTGTGAATGAAAAGATTTGACTGGCTCTTATTCTTTTCTTCATCACACCCTCTCGTGGGGAAAGCAGCATCCTAGGTTCTCTGCATAAGCTGAACTCAAACCACTGCAGGTAAACCATGCTCCCTTGTGTAACTAGTATTAAGCTAATACTCTTGCATCCCTATACCCTGGCGAGGTGGTATTGGGAAAGTCTTGTTTACATCAGGTTTTTCCTACAATAGACTCGGAATAACTTTACCTAGACAGTCACACTTATGCATGTCTCAACACACAGCTTGCGGAAGCCGCAGACCTTGTGTAGCAAGGTTTTAACGAGGGCAGGGACTCCTTATTTTTGAGTACTAACATACTCAGATAAGGAGCCCCCAGGTAAAGCCAAAAGCCAGATTGGCAGGGACGTCCACCCTTCCTAATAGGTGAGTCACCCCTAATAAATAGCATGGTTTGTATTCCAGTTATGGAACAAATGAAAAATTTGTAGATAATTTGTATTTTTCCTAACTATACAAACCTTAGCTATTTATACAAACTTGCCCACCAGCCCTATCCCCCTTGAAGTCCTACCTCCAAGCAAAGCGAGCTAAATCACAGGTGTGTGAACGGGAGGGGTAGCAAGCTACCCCCTACCCCCCAGTAACTAGCGGTGTGGGTAGTTAACCGTTGCTAAATTTTAATGGCTCGTCATTTCAGCTCCGCTGAAAGTATAACCCCTAAGGTTTGTATAGTTAGGAAAATACAAATTATCTACGAATTTGTCATATTTCATATATGAATTATAAAGACTTGTGTCACTTTGTTCAACATAATATTTTTGATGCAAGTTTGAACTTTTGAAGTTCCTCTGATTCAACTACCCGATTAGTAAAATCATTCCACAACTTAGTCACAGCTGGAATAAAACTTCTAGAATACTGTGTAGTATTGAACCTCATGATGGAGAAGGCCTGACTATTAGAATTAACTGCATGCCAGTATTACAAACAGGATGGAACCGTCCGGGAAGATCTGAATGTAAAGGATGGTCAGAATTATAAAAAATCTCATGCCACATGCATAATGAACTAAATGAACGACGGTGCCAGATATTAATATCTAGATCAGGAATAAGAAATTTAATATACCGTAAGTTTCTGTGCAATAAATTAAGATAAGAATCAGCAGCTGATGACTAGACAGGAGAACAATACTGCAAACAAGGTCGAATAAAAGAATTAAAACACTTCTTCAGAATAGATTGATCACTGAAAATCTAAAAGGACTCTTAATAAGCCAGTTCTTTGGGCAATTGAAGAAGACACAGACTTATTGTGTTTCTCAAAAGTAAATTTGCTGTCGAGAATCACACCTAAAATTTTAGAAGAGTCATACAGAGTTAAAGAAACGTCAATACTTAGATACAGAAGTTGAGGAGGCACTATCCTATACAGTACCTACTTACAATCATACTTTGAGTTTTGTTAGGATTCAACTTCATATATGTGATTTTCCAATAAGCTGTCATTATGAAGCATTATGGATGACTTTCAAAACTTATGATAATATTACTGAAATAAGGATGAATTTCAGAGAAGCGAAAAAATGGGTAGCTTGGATCTGCTTTAATTTTGAGGAAGCCTTAAAGCAATCTGTGAAATTTCAGAAATAAGATTTGATAGGTGACTGGTAAATTCCACAACGAATGTTTTACCACTTCTTGTTTACGACTTTTAAACTACGCTTCTTGTTTATGACTTTTTAACTACATTGCTTCGTAATTCATTTAAATGCTGATTGTCTCTCCCTTTCGTTTCTTTCAAATTGTTTACGAATTGTCAATTTAATTTTCTTATTTAGTTAAACTTTGGAAGCCCTCAGTATGGCAACCTTCATATCATCCGAGAAAAATAAGCGAAAACTCTGAGGAAGAAAATTATATTCATGAAAAGCATGTTGATAACTAGAAAAACTAAAACATATTGGCATTGTGAACACTTATAAAAGTTGTCGGGCTAGAATACATACAAATTTTAACTGCACTGAACCTGAAGTCATTCTTTCAATTGGATCCCATAATCACCCAACAAGCGGTGCAAGCGTTAATACTGTACTTGAAAGAGTGAGGTAATGAGAACAGGCACAGTGTCTACTCGTGAAGTGATAGCTAATAGTGTACAAAATCTTGATGAAGAAGCAGTCACAGTTGCAAACTATTTCTGTACTTGCACGTAACATATGTAACTGTGGGCAACATTCTTAAGGAATTCCAGCTCTTCAAACGTCTAGGCGTCAAATTTGAAATTCCTTCTACGGTGAAGTACTTGGAAAATCATTCTTTGTTTTTGGCCTTCGATAGTGGTATTAACAATCCAGATAGAATTTTTGTTTTTATCTTCAGAAAAAGGCCTGGATGATTTAGAAAGTTCTAGAAATTGGGCCTGTGATGGAACTTTGAAAGTGTCGCCTAGTTTGTGATATTTAATAAATCTACATGTAATTTTAGGAGGTTCATGTTTTCCAAGGTTATTTGCATTACTTCCTGACAAAAAAGAATCTTCATATTATCGTCTTTTTTCTTCTGTTTGTAATTTGCGAGAGAATTTTAAGCCGGTAACTTGCCCCTATGGATTTTGAACAAGCTCTCCATAATCAATTTGTTTCCCATTTTCCACATTCTGAAGTAGCTGGCTATGTTTTTCACCTTGGGGAATTTATTGGGGAAAGATCTGTGTACTTGGTGAAAGTCATAGGTACAACACTGACGACAGTTTCCAGGTAAAAATAAAGTAATTTTGTGCTTTAGCATTTTTACCAATTGAAGACGTTAATGTTTTATTTAGATTTATCTGGTGATACTGACATCCTTACCAAATTTATAGTTTATTTTGAGACAACATTTATTGGAACAGCGAGGTGACGGTGTCTTCATCAAAGAAGAGAAACCCCATAGTTTCCGGTTGAGCTTTGGAATGTACGTGAACGAGTTCTAAATGACTCACCAAGATCAAGCAATGCAGTTGAAGGTTTTCACAATGCATTGTGATCCTCCATAACATCAACCTATCCCAAATTTTGGGAACTGTGTAATTCCCTTGAAAAGGAGGTGGGATTAGGCCAAACAAAAATAGCACATATTCAACATTTAGACTTGCAATCTAAAAAGATGTATCAAGTTATTGATGCACGATTGAAAAATTTAGTTGAAAATTTTTTAGATTTTCTAATGGCTATTGCTCGCAATTTGAAATGAATGTTCATGGAATATATTTTTTAAATACTGTTTTTAATACGATTGCCATCATTTTTATCCTGATTTTTTAATAAAATGTGCAAAAAATTTATCCATTCTTTAACATTTTTATATCAATTTTATATCAATTTAATTTTTTTGTGGTGGAAGTTACTGTGGGGGATTTTACCTAGAACAGAGTTGATAATAGCGAGATCACTGGAGCATTATGCAATGCTGCCCCTGGAAATCTTGATATATATCACCCTAGTAATTGGTATCACAGCTAATGTGTATACAGTACACCAAAATAAAATTGTTAGCAGAGAGAAAGCCCAAGCAAAGGGAGAAGATTATAATTATCTTGAATTTAGCAAACTAATTCAGAAGAAGGTTGGCGCTATAGAGCACGGAGACATTTCTACATTTGGCAAGAAATCCATCTTAATTCATGCCAAATCTAGGATGCATTCTTTTATGCTAAATATTATAAAGATGGAAGAGAATTTAATGGTGGATATCAAGTCGCATTTGAATTTCAGCTATGGAAGGGGGTGATTTTTATCAAGGATGTTTATGAATTTAGTGAGAAGGAAATATTAGATATGTGCATGAAAGAAATATGGAAGGTTCATAATATTCCCAGAACCTCTATGAGAGATATGGGGGAGAAAGAGAGGGAAATCTTAATCATTTTTAGAGATCTGGAAGCAGTTTCTTGGATGATGTTAGCGCGATGACTACAGTATTGAGGTGTTAGGTTTTAATTTTAAAATTCTGGTTTTGCGTAACGTTTAATGGTAGGTGAACTGTATGGGTTGAATGACTGAATTCTTCCCATTCTTCTCTACTCCTGACCACAGTGACCCTGCTGTCTGCAGATGAGCCTCTAAGTGGAGCTCCAGTTTAAGGGTTACAATCTTAATTCCTAATAAAAATCCCCATGTTTGTCCCTTTGGCTGGGAAAAGTGAACATTTTGCACGCGAATGAGTGATTAGGTACTCTCCACTATCACCCATGTGCATTTGGCTGTAACTTCCTTTTCAATAAGTTTTAGTGGCTGTAGCACATAGAGTCAACATACCTATGTAAAAGACATCAGGTTTGTACTTAGAGAAAACAAGATTTTCTATTGAAAGAAAACTGCAAGGTAAAGAAACACACACACACACTCTCTCTCTCTCTCTCTCTCTCTCTCTCTCTCTCTCTCTCTCTCTCTCTCTCTCTCTCTCTCTCTCTCTCTCTCTCTCTCTCGTATTAAAGGCTAAGAACAAAATTTCTTGGATTTTTGCAGGGTAGAGTGAATGAATCGTCTGACAAGGTTATGTGGAAGGGATGCTTAAAAAAACTAATGGTGCTCAAAGAAGGTAGGTGGTTTCTTCATGCTAAGTAAGTTTTGTAAGTTGTTAATGATATTTATCCAATTTATCCTGGATATAAAAGACAATAGTTGTGTGTTGTAATATTTATGATATTTTTGCAAAATCTAACCATTTGCAAAGTGTAACAAGTAAATGAAAAGAAAATACAGTTGAGGTATTAAAGTGATACCTTGTAGAAATAAAAGACTGCAGTCACACTATTTTTATCTGTTGTAGAGACAATTATTCTTATCACTATTATGTTTGTTCCCATACTAACAAATGGTTGCCACCATTAGACTTTAATTGCGAGGTGGCAACCCTGCTTAACTGCTTAGCGGGTAGGCTGGCCGCCTCTATATATACTCTCACAGCGGTGAGAGACAGAAATTTGGTCGAATTTTACTTTGTATGTTGGAAAATTCGTATGTTAGGACAATCGTATGTAGAGGTTCCACTGTATACTGTATTCTATTATATAACACATTAAATTGAATACAGTATAGTAAAAGAATATACATAGTGTACCTTAGGTGATAGAAAGGTTAGTGCATATGCATGGAAAATAAAACTCAGGAAGCTTTGGTATGTGGCCTAGTTTGCCCAGATGATTTTGTATGTGACACACTATTGGCCAGTAGAGGAGACACGACCAATCCGAGCACACTGTTACTGTTCAGTATGCTGACTGCTTATTGGGTGTACGACCACTGATCACTTAGCCCAATTGCAGCATTCAGTACACCATGTTGACCAGATTGCTTTTGCTTATTTGTATGCAACATTACTCCACATCTTTATCTGTGTTGTGAGATTTTTATTGTATTATTGTGATTGTTTTCAAGCCCTACGATACCAGCTGAACATCCTGTACCTTCTAAGGCTTCTGGCAACTAACTCAAGTGCCATATGAAGATGTATACTATAGTGAAGAATTTGAAACTCCTCGACATGCTTAAGGATGGGAGAAGCTTTGCAGATGTAGATCGCCATTACTGCATCTAGAAGTATAATGTTTGCTATATCAAGAAAGACGAAAAGAATATCAGTAAGGGCGATGGAGGATATCACTTTTAACAATACAGTGAAAAATGTTGCAACTTCCCCAATAAAGCTTTGTTCCCATATTAACAAACCTTTTGTTATTTATGTAGATATACTTTAGTTTGAGCTGGAAGGCAGCCATTAGATTTAAATGCAAACTGGCAACTCTGTCTAACCAGTTGAGTGGGTAGGCAGGGGGTGGCTGGGGGATATCCAGCCGCCCATATATAGTCTCACAGCTGGGAGCTACGTCACTTTTTGCTTTTGGCTGGTAGAGAGCGAACATCTCTGCTCTCTCCCTTCAAGGCTTAGCCATTTATCAGTAATGCCTTACGCTTATTCTTTTTCTTTACAAATGTGCCTCTATTTTTAACCCTCCATCACAGAGTAATATGGTAGTTTTCAGATGTCAAGGTTGGTTTTCACATGTTTATCGGAAGGAATCCTCTGTGCTGACAACTGCTCTTGGGGGGTAACCTCTCCCGTCTGCGGGTTGGGTTTTTCTTTTCCTCCCGGAGGAGAGAAATTTTTAATTCTCTCTTTGTTTCTTCTTCAACCCTTATAGACAACATAGGGGTGCAAAGCCGGTGGTTGCAGCTGCTGCTGATGTTTTAGCTGTCTATGAGGTCTGCCTCTTGTTCATCCTTCCGTCTACTCCTGCTGAAGACGAGTCTTCTCGCTTCCTGCCGATCTTGTCGTCTCCCAACAATCCACAATATATCTCTCTCTCTCTCTCTCTCTCTCTCTCTCTCTCTCTCTCTCTCTCTCTCTCTCTCTCTCTCTCTCTCTGTGTGTGTGTGCCGGTTAGTGATTACTCTTTTGCGACCCTATAAATATCATGATTTAACGCGGATAACAAAAGGCTATCGAGTGCAATATAGCTACAAGTTTTCGTGAATAGTCAGTGATTAGTTTGAGGTCGGAGAAGTGGGATAAAACGTCGGCATAGAATAGTTATCTTGTGAATTACTAAAAATCTAATCAAGATGGCTATGTACAACACGGGCAAGGCTTGGAGAGACATCGCTGGACTCAGCAAAAATAAATTCCATGAGTTGGCGAAACAGGAGCTCGACCGTCTGATAACAGAGGTCACTAGTAACGTCAACCAATGTGACGGAAAAATATTCGCAGACATATTGAAACAATATGATCCAATAAACTGGAGCAAATCTGCGGAAAACATCAGCAAAATAATAGAAGAAATTCCAAAGAAAATCCAAGTGTTAAAGAGACTTATAAAGAAAGTCTACATCAATCAACACATTCCATCAAAGAACAATAAGAAGTCCAATATGGTGAATATGCTGATTGATGCAATGGGAAAAAGAATGCCAAAATGGTGTAATACATGTAAGATATGGTATTCCATTAATAATCCTCAACAATTGATTAGAAAATGTGATGCCTGTCATGTCCCAACACATCCCACATGTGCTGAAATACAGCAAAAAATAAAAAATAAAGACACAAAGGTATTCTGCTCAACATGCTTAGTCTGGATAGAAAATATAATTAAGTCGAGACTAAATCTGCAAATAGTTGAAGATAAAGAAGAGGAAGAAGAAGAAACAGAAGAAGAAGAAGAAGAAAAAGAAGAAGAAGAGAACAATGAACAGGATATGTGTAAGGATGCAGAAGAAATCATTGATATAACCTATGATGCCATCCAACAACATACTTATGAAGAAATAAATTACCAGATGGAAACAAATAATAGACCCAAGAGACTCTACCCGGACCTACATAATTTTAGGGAAGAGCAAGAACAAGAAAAAATAGAAAAGAAGGATATAGTCTGCAATATGCTGAAAAGAGGGAATTGCAGATTTGGCGAAAGATGCTACTACAAGCATCCAAAGATATGCCATTATTATGAAATATATGGTAAATGTGCGTATTTAGACGGATATGGAGACGAATGCAGAGATCTCCATCCAAAAATATGCAAAAACCTAAAAGAAGGAAAAGGATGCATTTACAACAAAAAATGTCGATATATGCATCCTGCAACCATGAATGAAAGTAAGAAAACTCAGCAAACTGAAAAGAAAAATGAAAGCAAAAAAGAAACAAAAAAAGAAACAAAAAAGCAGGCCGTGTATATACCGCGCTTTGAACCAAGAGCCCCAAGATATGAGGGCTTTCAACCCAAACCTGCACATTTAGAGCCCAACTACAAAGAATGCATCTATAATGCCAGGGGTTGGTGCAGATATGGGGAAAGTTGCAGGTATACACACACAAATAAATATGAAGGCGAAAGAGCAAATATAATAGAAAAGTTGGATTTTTTAATGGCAGAATTCCGGGAAATGAAGAAAAGAACATCATATCAGAACAGGAAGGAAGCATGGGAGAATCCATATTATTACCAATATTAAATAATGGGGATGAAACACAAACCATAATAGTAATGAATGCACAGGGTTTAGTCACGAGTAACTCTAAAAGGAAAATAGAGTTCTTAGAAGAACTAACCCAAATTGAAAAAATAGATATATTAAATATAAGTGAAACATGGTATTCCCAAGAGACTGGCAGTGATGACCAGATAAAGGGTTTCCAAACTTATAGATCAGACAGAAAAAATAGGAATCAAGGGGGAACCGCAATATATGGAAGAGACATAAATCAAGGAAAAGTCTGTGAAAAATACAGCAACACAGAATGTGAATTGATTGCGGTAGAATTTGAATTTGAAAAACTAATGAATATTGTAGTTTACAGACCCCCAAACACTAAGGAGTTTGACATAATAATAGAAAAAATAGATGATATATGTAGAAACCATAAAGACTGGAATATACTCCTATCCGGAGATTTTAACTTTCCTTTCGTGGATTGGAAAGAACGGATAGAAGAAAGTGGTTGTATGTATACATATAAAAAAGATAGTAATAGTAGCGCAGAAGATAAGAGGCAATTTGAAAAGCTTCAAGATATGCTATTAGAACATAATATGCAACAAATAAACCACATTCCAACAAGAAAGGAAAATGTCCTAGATCTAGTATTTGTGAATGAGGTGAACTATGTTAAAGAAATAATAGTGTATAACACGGGAATTTCAGACCACAATGTCATAGAATTGATAGTTCATTCCAAAGCAAGTGATCACAGAATTAATAAAAGCACAAAACTTTGGGAAGGATATGGAAAATATAACTTTTACAGTAAGAATATAAAATGGTCAGAAATAAATGAAGAACTGAATAAAGAATGGAAAAATGTATTTATAAGTGATAATATACAGGTAAATACGGATATACTGTACAAAATACTGGAGAAAATTGTTGAAAAATATGTACCGAAAAAAAACAATAAACAAAAGACGTGCATACCAAGAGACAGAAGAATCTTATTTCAGAAAATTAAAAAGTGGAAGAAAAATCTTGCAAAAGAAAAAAATGTGTGGAAAATGAGGGAAATAAAATGTAAGATAGAAAATGCAGAACAAAAGATTATACAGTCGAAAGAAAATGAAAAAAGGGACTTAGAAGAAAGGACACTTCAAAATATAAAAAGAAACCCCAAAGTACTTTACTCCTATGCAAAAAAGATGAATAAAAGGAGAATAGAAATAGGCCCTCTAAGAATTGAAGGACGGCTAACGAATGAAAAAAAGGAAATATGCAACATATTAGCAGAAAAATATAAGAGTGAGTTCACGCCAAGAATTGCGAATGAGAGTAATGAAACAGAAATGAGAGAAGAAAATGTTGAATATCTAACGGATATAGATATTAATGAAGCAGATATTGTCACGGCTATAAACGAAATTAAAAATGGATCGGCAGCCGGACCAGATGGAGTTCCAGCGATTTTGTTAAAAAAAAACTGCAAACACTATCGCGAAGCCACTTGCAATACTGCTAAGACAGAGTATAGATATGAGCGAGATATATGTTAAACATAAATTAGCTTATATAACCCCTATCTTCAAAAGTGGATCAAGACTAGAGGCAAGCAATTATAGACCTGTTAGTCTAACATCACATATTATGAAAGTGTATGAGAGGGTAATAAAAAAGAAAATAATGAACCATTTGGTCAAAAATAATTTGTTCAATATGGGTCAACACGGTTTCGTACCTGGAAAAAGTACACAGACCCAACTGATAGCTCACTATGAAAACATATACAATAATATGATAAATGAAAAAGACACAGATGTGATCTATCTAGATTTTGCAAAAGCCTTTGACAAGGTAGACCATAACATATTGGAGAAAAAAATGAGAAAGCATAATATTGTGGGAAAGATAGGAAAATGGGTAAAAGAATTCCTGCAAAACAGAAAACAGATAGTGGTTGCAAATGACGAGAAATCAGATAAAGCCCAGGTAATATCTGGTGTGCCCCAAGGTACGGTATTAGCTGCACTGCTATTTGTTATTATGATCTCAGACATAGACTGTGATGTTGAAAACTCCGTAGTGAGAAGTTTCGCCGATGACACAAGAATAAGTAGAGAAATTACTTGTGATGAAGATAGGAACTCACTACAAAGAGATCTAAACAAAATATATGAATGGGCGGAGATAAATAGGATGGTATTTAACTCCGATAAATTCGAATCAATAAATTATGGAAACAGAGAAGGAATGGTGTATGCATACAAAGGACCTAATAATGAGACAATCACAAACAAGGAAGCAATTAAAGACCTTGGTGTAATTTTAAATAGGAATATGTTATGCAACGACCAAATAGCAACACTGTTGGCTAAATGTAAAGCAAAAATGGGAATGTTATTCAGACACTTTAAAACAAGAAAAGCTGAACACATGATTATGCTTTACAAAACTTATGTGCGTAGTACACTCGAGTACTGCAATGTGATATGGTACCCACACTACCAAAAGGATATTGCGCAAATAGAGAGTGTACAAAGGTCCTATACTGCTAGAATAGAAGAAGTTAAGGACCTTGATTACTGGGAAAGACTGCAATTTTTAAAACTATACAGTCTAGAAAGGAGAAGAGAACGCTACATGATAATACAAGCATGGAAGCAAATAGAAGGAATTGCTGAAAACATCATGGAGCTTAAAGTATCAGAAAGAGCAAGCCGAGGTAGATTAATAGTGCCAAAAAGCATTCCAGGTAAACTGAGAAAGGCGCACAGGACATTAATCCACTACGCACCAGCATCGATAATGCAGCGACTATTTAATGTGCTGCCAGCTCATCTAAGAAACATATCAGGAGTGAGCGTAGATGCGTTTAAAAATAAGCTCGATAAATACCTAAGATGCATCCCAGACCATCCAAGACTGGAAGATGCAAAATACACCGGAAGATGTATTAGCAACTCTCTGGTGGATATACGAGGTGCCTCACACTGAGGGACCTGGGGGAACCCAAACAAAAAATAAGGCAATAAGGCAATAAGGTAAGGCTCTCTCTCTCTCTCTCTCTCTCTCTCTCTCTCTCTCTCTCTCTCTCTCTCTCTCTCTCTCTCTCTCTCTCTCTCTCTCTCTCAATTTCTGCCTGATGAGGATTTCGAGACTACAGTACAGATGATCGTCAAGCCATGCTTTGCTTTCCACTCGCCAGATTGACGGATTTTCTCCTTATTGCAAAGTTAATGTTAATGTACAAAGTTAATGTTAATGGAGTCTTATCAAATGAATTTCCAGTGAACAGCGGAGTACTCCAAGGGAATGTGTTGTCACCTATGTTGTTTATCCTCGTGGATTTTGTAATGCGTAGAACAGTCAGAGATGGTGATGAAAGTTTGGACTGGATTTGTGATAGGAATCTAGCAGACCTATAGTATGCTGATGATGCTGCCCTTCTTAGCAGAACACCACAGGATTTTCAATGCTTTCTTACCAGAATGCATGCAATATCACATAAGGTTGGGTTAAAGATAAATAGAAGAAAGACAGATGATGAGAACAGAGTATGCAGTGGAAGGTGAAATATCATCGGAAGGAGGAAGGATTAATGATTTAGAATCATTTAAGTATTTAGGAACTATGATCTCCAATACAGGGTCTTTAGAATTAGGGTTTAGTGAAAGATTGAAAAAAGCAAATCAGACTATAGCTAGGTTAAGTAAAATTTGGAAATCAAATCGCTTGAAATTGCATCTAAAAATCAGATTAATTATCAGTTTAGTGAGATTGGTGTTACTCTATGGACATGAGTCATGGTATGACAATGAAACAATCTCCAATAAATTTAGTAGATTTGAGAACAAAGCTCTCAGAAGGATATTGGGAGTTAAATGGCAGGACAGGACTAGAAATGAAAGTATAAGAGATTACTCGAGTGCCATATGTGGATGAGATCATGATGAGGGGTAGAGGAGATAGTTGTTCCGTAACCGAAATACAAACCACGCTATTTACAAAGGGTATTACTTTTAGCGTAGCTGAAATGGCGAGCCATTAGAATTTAACGAGGGTGTATTACCCCCGCGCTAGTTAGCGGGGGGGGGGGGGTTAGGGGAGTGGTAGCTAGCTACCCCTCCTCCCCCTCACACACAGGTGAATACTCACTTTCACTTTTGGCTTGGACTGTGACAGACGTCTCTGTCTTGGTCCTCGCTTGGCAGCCATTGTCTGTTTTGTCTTTACTTAATCGCTTACTTTTCATTTACTCAATATATATGTAAACATGTTTTCATGTTTGTATATATATTTGAGTATAGAAATAAGTAAGTTTCCTTTTCAGATGTGTGTGTGTAGTGTACGATATCTACGTGGAGGCCTCGGCAGTTAGGCCACCACGGCGTATTTTTATGGGTGGCGATCGAGTTCGACTTATGTCTTTCTCTCTCTCTCTCTCTTGAGGTCGTTCACCCTTTTACTACGTGTTACTACGCCCTTGTAGCCTAGCTTCCTTTCCGTGTGGGGGGTTGCTACGCCGTACGTTTGTCTCAATTAGTTATGAATCTAATTGTAGTTGTTTTTTTGTTTTTCAGCTTGTAGAACGATTCCTTACTGGGTTTTCGTTCTTTCTTTAGTGTTCATTCATTTTTAAATTACATAATTACATAGTTACATAATTATAATTGTTATAATTCTGTTTTGGTTACAGCTCTCCTTCCGCGAGTGTAAGTGGTTGTGAGGGCACGTGCCTGTTGTGTAATTCTTGTTCCTTTCCCTCGGGATTCCTCTTCGGAGCCTTCCCGGGGGAATGAATGTGTACTAATATTATTTTTTTTATTTTTTATTTTTTTTTTTTTTTACAGTTACCGATCTAGTTCGTTTCTGTAATATAGCAACGGTGTGAGCTGTCTGTTTGAGTCCTGGGGATTCGGCTGTTGCTGCCTCCCCCCTTGTATTTTCGTCAGGGGCGTGTCTCCTTCTACTGGTAGTACTCCCGTGACGACGGACAGCTCTCCAGTTCATTTTAGAACACTCAGGAGGCTTGCCTCCTTGGGCGGATAACTTTCCTTCCGAGGGAAGTTTTTCCTGTCCAGGCTTGAGTTTTTCCCCTTTTGGGGGGTTCTTCTCTTGCCTTTTTTTCGTGCGACTATGCTCTTGGTGCTGAGCGGTCGCACCTGCAGTTTCGCTCAAGGGGCTGGGCAACTGCAGGAGCTCCTCTTCGGAGGATTGCTCCTTTTAGGTCACTGGCTGACCAGTCTCTTCCACGAAGTGTTTCTCTTTCGTTCGCGAGAGAGTACACTCATAGAGACTCCTCTTCGGAGGTTTCTTCTGTTGCTGTTGCTGTTGCTGTTGGCCTCCCTCGCCGTAAGGCCCACCGTCCGCCTCGTCGTAAGGGCCTCTCATCTCCCTATAAGGGTGCTTGAGGTGCCTTTTTGGATCTCCGTTTGCAGCCTACAACTCCTTTTTCTCGATCTTCCGCCTTGGTGCAGATGGACAGCAGTCTGATCTCGTCTTCCGACGGGCAACGATCTTCCCGACGGACAACGGTCTTCCCGACGGACAGCGGTCTTCCGACGGACATCAGTCTCCCGGCGGACAACGATCCCTTCGGGGCAAAGGGTTGCCCCCACGGGGGTTCTTCCCTTGCGTGTCAGGGTTTCCCTGCGCGCCCTTCTGCTCATCAGCGCTCTCCTGTTCGTCAGCGCTTTCAAGATGATCTTCCCTGCGGTTCCTGTTGGTTCCTGTTACGCGCCCACGTTCGCCCTCGCGATCTAGAACTTCGGTTCAGGTCGGGGTCAAGGACTCTTCTTCTTTGCGCAGGCTTCCACGCGTAGCCTTCTGCTCGTCAGCGATCATCAGCTCGTCAGCGATCATCAGCTCGCCAGCGATCATCAGCTCGCCAGCGATCATCAGCTCGCCAGCGATCATCAGCTCGCCAGCGATCATCAGCTCGTCAGCGATCATCAGCCCGCCAGCGATCATCAGCTCGCCAGCGATCTCCAGATCGCCCACGTGTGTTACAGCTGGCACGCCAACGTTCTCCAACACTTCTGAAGGAACATGGTTCGCCAGCTACTAGCTCACCTGCGCATGCTGATCGCCATCGCGCGACCCTTAACTGCGGATGCTGATCGCCATCGCACAACCCTCAACTGCGGATGCTGATCGCCATCGCGCGACCCTCAACTGCGGATGCTGATCGCCATCGCGCGACCCTCAACTGCGGATGCTGATCGCCATCGCTCGACCCTCAACAGCGGATGCTGATCGCCATCGCGCGACCCTCAACTGCGGATGCTGATCGCCATCGCGGGACCCTCACCTGCGGATGCTGATCGCCATCGCGCGACCCTCACCTGCGGATGCTGATCGCCATCGCGCGACCCTCACCTGCGGATGGTGATCGCCATCGCGCGACCCTCACCTGCGGATGCTGATCGCCATCGCGCGACCCTCAACTGCGGATGCTGATCGCCATCGCAAGACCCTCAACTGCGGATGCTGATCGCCATCGCGCGACCGCACACATGCGGATGCTGATCACCATCGCTCAACCCTGCGCATGCTGATCACCATCGCGCGACCCTCAACTGCGTATGCTGTTCGCCATCACGCGATCGCCCACCTGCAGATGCTGTTCGCCATCGCGCGACCGCCAACCTGCGCATGCTGATCGCCATTGCGCGACCCTGGCATGCTGATCACCATCACGCGACCCTGCGCATACTGATCACCATCGCGCGACCCGGCGCATGCTGATCACTGCTCGCGATCGCTCACCTTCGCATACTGCTCGCCAACGCACGATCGCTCACCTGCGCATACTGCTCGACCATCGCGTCGGCATAACACAACGCGCCATCGCCAACCTGCGCGTTAGCGCTCACCAGCTCACCACCGATCGCTTGTTGATCCATATCGCCAGCGGTCCTCCTCGCCCACGCGGCAGCGCGTTTCCTCGCCATCGCGCTAACGCTTGCGTTCGCCGCCTCGGACTCGCTCTCATCCACCTTCCCACCCTCACGACCGCTTGCCTGCGCGCCCGCGCGACCGCTCGCACGTGCGACCGCTCGCCCGTGCAACCGCGCGACCGCTCGCCCGTGCAACCACGCGACCACTCGCCTGCGCACCCACACGCCCACGTGCCTGCACGTCTACGCTCATGCTCTCCAATGTTCGCCCACGCGCGAACCAACGGTTTTTTCCATCGCGCAGACGGATGGTGTTCCGTCGCGCGAACCTACAGTGTTTCTTCGCACAAATGTCGGCTTATTTCTTGCAGTATCCATTGCTCGTCTATGGGTTATCGCTCACCGACCACCAGGAATTCCCGTCGCGCGAGCTCCAGGGCAATTGCGACCACGATTCCCAATGGGGTTTTTGTAGCATGACCAGCCTGGCGAGTTCTTCTGGAGCGTATTTCCAGAACACTGCCTCACCCCGTAAACACAGAGCATGGCACTTGCAAGAATAGGAGAAACTTAAGGGAGATCTGAGCAACACTCCTCTATTCCTGAACCTGGGTTAGCCCTTCCCCGTCATTCCCTGGAAGGATTTTTGGCGGGGGGGCTTTCCGTTCGAGATTTCTCCATCGGACAAGGGGTGACTGCTTACCTCTTCCTCTGGGAGCTTAACAGGTTCTTTCCCTCCTCGGTTACGGCCCGAGGTTTGGTTCAAGGAAGCTACAGGAAGATCAAGGGTACTTTCCTCCTCTCGAGCTCAGGCACCTTGGCCTTTCGTCGTTAAGTATCTAACTTGCGGACAAGCTCGTTGTTGTACCATCTGGACGCGCTGACTGAGGGCTTCCTTCGGGTGTCTCATCTGTGGAGGTCGACGACCTCAGACACCCTTCCATCCTTGAGAAGAGTTTGTTTGTGCCCAAAGACAGAGACTTAGACAGCTGCTGTGCGGAGTAAATCGACTTCCGGTTTCACTCCTCCAAGGCGCTTTCTTCCAGACTCTGCAGGGCTCCAGCGCCCTTTTCTTTCAACCACGTCGGCCTAAGTTATCGGCTACGACAACTGGGACAAGGTGTCCAATTGCAGTTTCCTCCTGTCAGGAACAGATGGCACGGGAGACTCCCCCGGGGGGGCATAGTCCTAAAAGGAGTTCACGAACTCTAGGATTGCAGGTTTTTCGCTGGGAGGATGCTTAAGGTTACTCATCCGAATGACAGCTTCCCGATGCCCATTCCCGCACAATCTCTGTGAGTAGCCAAGGATATCGCGCCTGCCGTCTCTGTCAGCGAATTCAGTGTCTCTGAACCTCTATGCCATAGCGTCAGCAGAGTTGCCCGGTTGGGCAGAATGATCCATACCTTAGGCGAAGGTCTTCCTTAGGATCATCGACGGCTTCACCCCCGGCCCCCTCAGTCGATCCTTTCTTGTAAGGAAGGATCTGAGAGGGGATGTCCATAGTCGACCTCTCAGCCCTGATCAAGTTTGTCGAACAAACTTCGGCCAGCGTAGACCAGCAGAATCGATCAGACTGGTAACGAGGCGACAGGACTCCTTAAACCCTGGATCGGAAGGACGGGTACTTTCAGTTTCCATTCCATCCATCTTCCAGGGTGCTCGTCGAATTCAGCCTAGACTGCAATTATTCCTGCTTATGATGCAGTGTGGCTATCCCGCCGTGGCATAGCAGGTTTGTTTCCCCAGAGAACTCTCCCTGCCTTCCTCTTGGCCGCTCAGGTGCAGGCTTCCACCTCCTCTGCTGTTTGGAGGGCTGGTCAACTCCGGTAGGCTCGGGTTTCGACCTTCTTCAGCGCCGGGACAAGCTTCCGGATGCTTACCATGAGTGTGGGCTCATGGTATTTTGCTTGGAGCCTTCTCTTCCTCTGCCTCAACATCTGGAGTATCTGGCCATGATATTGAGTCAACCGCCTCACCACATTGGAAACCCCGCTTCTCGTCCGTCCAGCGAGGTTAAGCAACATCGGTACTTGGATGGGTGACCACCTGGGGACGCCAGATTCTGTTACCACATCCTCCGAGCCTTCCTTTCGGTTGACTGTGGCAAGACTGAGGAGAGTCGCAGTACCTGTTCTCAGTCAAGCAGAGCTTTCAGCCCTACCTTGGAACGTTTCCTAGTTCTTCTTTCCTCATTGACCCGTCTATAGTCCGAACGGTCGCCTCAGGATAAGTTCCATGTGGGGCGATCCAAGTTCCGGTGGCTTCAGGCAATGTTTAACCGGACTCCCTGGCCCTATGGGACCAGCGGAACTATTAGACCTGCAATGGGTGTTGACCTATGGAGCCTCTTGATGGTAGTGGATATTCTCGTCCTTTCCCCACATTCTTGATGCGGTTCTCGGACTCGTCAAAGGAAAGGGGGGGGGGGGGCAGGCATGTTCCGGTCCAGGCCTATGGTCAAGACCTGAAGAATACCTCTCCATCATTCAGGCAGGCTTAGGGGCCTTAGTCTGGCCCCTCTTCAGATCCTACAGCTCCTGCCGAGTCGCCCCGTTGCGCGTCGACTTCATTCTAACCAGCAGGGGACGCATTTTCACACCTTCACATCTTGCAGTAGAGATACCGGGATGATTGAGATTCTCTCAATACCACCATCGGCTCTCTCATTCCAGGCAGGGGAATGTTTCTCTCAGACTATCCGAGCAGAGCCTAATAGAGAGAGTGTACCTAGGGGTCTTTGACCTTGGGTAACCAGCAAGTGCTGGTCTGGGGGACCTGATCGCGACAGCTTGGAACCTCAAGCTTCCGCTAGTCTTCCCCCCAGTCTCAGACCCCGAGACTCTGGCAAGATGCATTCCGGTGATGGTGGGACAACTTCGACGCCTGCGTCTTCCCTCCTTTTTGTCTGCGGACAATGGGTCTCAACAAGACCAGGTTGTCTGTCAACCTTTCAATGGGAGAGCTCCACTGGGACTATGCGCAGAACGGTTTCTGGACCCTCTGCTTCCCCTGACGGAACTCCCGGGAGAGCTTCTCCCACGGCGCAGACTACTCAAGCAACCACACTGCGACATCTCTCCCGAACCGGGGCGTCGCTTCGGCTTCATGCCTGGAGACACTACGCTTCCTCCTCTAGAAGAGACAACCCGCTACAGTCGCGGTACAGAGGTCGCGTCATCTGCGATAGTCATCCACAGGGGTCTCCCAGGCAAAGTGAAGAGTCTAAGGTGGTTGGTGCCGTGGGAGATATACCTCTTCCCTTGAGGCCTCTTCTCCAGCAATAACGGTCTTATTGCCTTTCGGCGGGAGGAAACTCCTTTCCGCTCTCGGCAATGAAGCCTGTCGCTCAGCCTTTCCCTGACCTTCAGGCTTAAAGGAATAACTTTTTCCTGCCCGCTGGATCTATCCTCGCTCATGCGAAGCTACGATCGTCCCTGCCCTAGTCGGAGGAAGACCTCCAACTTGGAGCATGGCTCGGACTTTCAGTCCTTTAAGAGATCTTCTCAAGACCCTTTTACGACAGGCCTCGGATTGTATTCCGCCTTGGGTCTTCTGCTCACTCTGGCCACGGCCAGTGTGTAAGCAATCTTCTTGGTCTCTTACTACTCCCCCCTTTCTAAGGAAGAGGGGAAGGCAACATTCAGGCTCGCTCCTGAGTTGTTGGCTAGACTCAGAATCTGAGGGTCCCGGCCCTTCGGTCCGATTCATTAAAGATTTCGAGTCTCCATTCTGTGTCTGATGTCCCAAGACCTTCTCTTTCTTGCCAGTAAAGGAATCGAGAGGTTAGCTTTGAGAACAGCTGCAGTTTGTCCTCAGTTGCAGCCAATTTGGAAGCATAAGGAGGACATGGGGGGAGAGTCACCAGTATACCTCTTCAGCCCGGACTCAAGGACATTCATCTCGACCTGTCTTCAGACCCTCCCCCCGTCACGTCGCCCTACAGCACGATGTTGGATACATCGCAACGTCCCTCGCCTTCGAGTAATACTACTCTGTGACACAGGTGCTACAAGCTGGAGTCTGGAAGCGTCTGATGACCTTCGCAGCCCGCTTCCTGCAGGGCGTGACCCACAGGAGTCTCGATACGTTTTCTATCGCTCTGTGGTGGCTACACAACAGCTGGTCTAACCTCAGGCTCCTTTTTGGACAGGTAGCAGAAGGTTGAGGGCATTGTTATCAGGTTTTATTCTGCATGAACGAAAGAAGTATGTCTGGCCCTTACTTCTTTCTTCATCATCCCCTCTACGGGGAAGCAGCATCCTGGTCTCTGCATAGCTGACCTCGAACCTCTGCAGGTAAACCATGCTTCCTTGTGTTCCGAGTATTGAGTCAATACTGTCGCGTCCCCCATACCCTGACGAGGTGGTATTGGGAACGTCCTAACCCAGAGTTCCTTCTGGAACTCCAGGTCAACTGCCTAGGACGGGTCACACTTCTTCCTTCACACACAAGCTTACGTAGGCCACATGGTTTCTTGCGGAGCAAGGAACTTGTGAGGTGCAGGGACTCCTTTTCTCGAGTGCGACTCACTCGGATTCTGAGTCCCCGGGTAAAGCCGAAGCCAGTATGGCTGGGGACTTTCCACCCTTCCTAAGGGATAAGTCACCCTTTGTAAATAGCGTGGTTTGTATTTCGGTTACGGAACAAATGACAAATTCGAAGATAATTTTTATTTTTCCTAACCATACAAACCTTAGCTATTTACACATATTTGCCCGCCAGCCCTGTCCCCCAAGACAAGTCCTACCTCTAAGTGAAAGTGAGTATTCACCTGTGTGTGAGGGGGAGGAGGGGTAGCTAGCTACCACTCCCCTACCCCCTCCGCTAACTAGCGCGGGGGTAATACACCCTCGTTAAATTCTAATGGCTCGCTATTTCAGCTACGCTAAAAGTAATACCCTTTGTAAATAGCTAAGGTTTGTATGGTTAGGAAAAGAACAAATTATCTTCGAATTTGTCATTTTGGGCATGCTCTTCGCACTCCAAAAGAGAGATTAGTTCACCAAACGTTCAGCTGGGCTCCCCAAGGCACTAGAAGAGTTTGAAGAGCCAGGCCTACATGGTTGAAGACTGTGAATTGCAAAGTAGGAGGTAATGAATGGAGAATTATTGAATTGAAAGCTCAAGATGGAGACAAACTTTGCATCAATAGGTGTAGTAGGATTTGATGAAAAAGGTGATAACGATCACAGGGGCAAGACTCATAATGAGATCAGAATTTATTCTGTTCAATGATCGCCGTGGCGAGACTCATAATGAGATCAGAATTTATTCTGTTCAATGATCGCAGGGGCGAGACTCATCACCTCGTCTTCCTGGTTGGTCAGGATGTTGTTTGCAACAATCCGATGTTAGACCCCCGTCAGGGCATCGTTTTTAACGATTAATGATCGCCACAGAGATCGTAACAATCACAAGATTGTAGGCTATCACTATCTCGATGTTCTTTTTCTTGAAGATGAATACCTGTTCAGTTTCCCCTCTGAAAGATTACTCCGGCAGGATTCCTGTTCGGGAAATCCCTTTGGGGGAAACTCAGAAACAAGCCTTGGCTTTTTTCCCAAGTAACACTTTATGTTAACCTTCAATTTGAGATAGAGCTCGCTAAAGGGAAAGAGAGTGCTACCTGGAGGTTTGCCTCCATGTGTGAGAAATTCCCCTTTCAAGGGAGAGTCTCTACACAACCCTTGAGGATGTTCACTATCACGAGCTAGGCACTAAGGATCACAGACCGAAACGCTCACAATCCTGAGTTTCACTATTATGGTCACGAGCATCCACAATTGCGACGCTAGTCTCTACACAACACTTGAGGACGCTCATGATCACGAGTTAGACACTCGTGATTGCGAGCGAGACTCTCACTCTCACGAGCATGAGTTACACGATCACGGTCATGAGCAAGATGCTCGTGACCACGATTGCGATGCCAGTCTACACAACCCTTGAGTGCTAACACTCACGAGCGTGACTTACATGCTCACAGTCACACGAGTATGACGCTCGTGACCACGAGTACGATGCTTGTGATCTTGATCACGAGCTAGACACAAGTTATGACCAGTCTCTCGCTCGTAATCGCGCTCACGCTCATGATCATGAGTTACACACTCCAGCACGACGCGTGTGTTCACGATCACGAGCGTATTGTAGTCATGATCACAAGCGAGACGCTCTTGATTACCGTCATGGTCACAAGAGGGTCAAGAGCAGGACGCTCATGCCGCCGATCGTGGTCACGAGTGTCTCGCTCTTGAACCGCTCGTGACCGTGAGTGAGTAACTCACGATCGTGAGCGTGATCAAGAGCGTCTCACTCGTGATCATGACCACAATATGCTCATGATCGTGACCACGAGCATCTTGTGGTCACGATCATGAGTTATACTCTTGTGATCACGAGCGAGACACTCAAGAACGCGAGCTAGACGCTCATGATTGCAAGTTATAAGCCCTTATTCCGGGCTAGACACTCGCAATCACAAGGTAAACAATCGTATTGTGAACTACATGTTCATGGTCATAAACTAGTCACTCACGACTGTGAGTTACACACTCACGGTCATGAGCGAGACGCTTGTGATCACGATCACGATCATGACGCTTGTGATCACGATCGCGGAAGTGTTGTGGTCATGATCACGAGCTATACAGTAACCTCGTATCCCGGGCTAGATGCTCTTGATCAAGAACTAAAAGCTCAAGATCAAGAGCTATAAGCTCACAATCATAAGACAGACGCTTACAATCACGAGCTAGATGTTCACGGTCACAAGCACGAGCTAGACGTTCACAAAAATGTGCACAAGCAAGATACTAAATCACAAGCTGACGCTCATGATTATGAAGTAAATGCTCACGATCATGAGCTAAACACTCATGATTACAAACTAAACGCTCATGATCACGAGCTACACGATCACGAATTACATGTCAGGCTCACAATCGCAAGCTACACGCTCACGATCATGAGCTAAATACTTACGATCTCGATCTAGGGACGCACAAGCTCTAGACGCTTACGATCACGAGCTAGATGCAACACTTTATGTTAACCTTGAATTTGAGATAGAGCTCGTTGAAGGGAAACAGAGTGCTGCTCGGAGGTTCGCCTCCAGGTGTGAGAAATTCCCCTTCTGAGGGAGTCTCTACACAACCCTTGAGGATGCTCACGATCACAAACTAACCACTCGCGATTGCGAGCGAGACGCTTGTGCTTACGAGCGTGAGTTATACGCTAGATGCTCACAATCATAAATTAGACGCTCACCTTCACGAGCAAGACGCTCGCGCTTTCGTGTGAGACGCTCACTCGCGCTTTTGTGTGAGACGCTCACGAGTCTGACGCTTGCGCTTTCGTGTGAGACGCTCACAAGCAAGATTCGTTTTCATGCGAGACGCTCATGAGCAGGATTCGCTTTCGTGCGAGACACTCACTCTCTCATGCAAGACACTCACGCTCTTGTGCGAGACACTCAATCTCTTGTGCGAGACGCTCTGTGATCGGCGTCAATGACCTTAAATGTCACGATGCCAGAAAACCTCAAATCAATCAATCAATCATGATCATGAGCAAGATGTTCTCGCTCTAATGCAAGATGCTCACGCTCACGGGGGAGATGCTCGCACTCATGAAGGGGACTCTCACGATCTCGTTGAGGCGTTCAAGACCTAGAACGAGGCGCTCATGATCATGAGCACAGTCATGAGCGAAACAATCCCGACCGATTCAATGGATCTCGTATTCTCCAGATCTCCGATTTTTCAGCTGCCAGTCACTGTTTTTCAACGGCTAGACGATCCTCAGTTGCTTATGAATAAGACACTTTGCTGTTTTCATGTTCAACAGTTAGTCGTTCGTTGTCTCACATGACGTTAGCTTGTCATTTCGCTTGCTTGTCTCTTTGCTCTCCTGACGTTCACTGGTCGGAGACTACATGCCTGCTCCATTCTAGGCTTCTAATTTAGCAGCCACTTCCTGTGAGGGAGCTGCTCAAGAGAGCACCTCTCCTAGATGACATAGATCGTCTCTCCTCACTCTTGGGCTTACACTACTTAAGTAGACCCTGCAGATTAGATGGAATTGCAGTGTTTTCTTTCTGGGAACCTAAGACTACACCCTTCTTAGACGATGGGGATAATGCGCTAGCACAAAGCTCAGTGCCCCTCACTCTTTTAGGTTCATGTTTGTGTATCACAAACAGGGCTTCTCGGGTTCCCGAAGTTTGCTCGCTGTCAGTAGGTTCAGAGGGATCCACTTCAAGGTGGCCAAGAATCTTTTAACTTGTTTATAAGTGAAAGATCTGATTTATTCTAATGTTGTTACAGTTGGCCAGGTTTATGGATTGAATCTGGCACACTCATGGGAATTCATCTCCCATGAACGTACGTGTTTTTATTTACATTTCGTTCGTAGTACAGGAAGGCTTGCGAGCATTACCTCAGGAACCAGGTTGCTGCTTCGGCTGCTACCTTCTTCCTTATTGTCCCGTTTATTATGGGGCTGCTCACGAGCCGACTTTGCTTGAATAGGAACTACTCTAGTTAGACAGTCTCCTGAAGCAAATCGAATCTCGGATGTGGTAGGGGCAGCAGATCCTTTAAGTCTGTTCATCCCCCTCCAGCGGGAGACACATCCTCATGAGGTTACCGCCATGCTCTCCCTCTTTGAAACAAAATTCAGTGCTGTCTAAGCGACAGCTATAGCAATTTACTTGCTACAATTCGGTCGGCCCTGGATGGGTGACTGACGAGAATAACAGAGGTTATTGAAAATTTGTTTTCCTAATCTCCGTTGGCCCTTTTGCCCTCGGACCTTAGTGGAAACACATTCAACCTCCATCTGCATCCGTTCCGGGGAAACAATTTTTGTCTACACTTCATGAAATTCAGTCTTGTTCAGGAAGTCGGCCGATGACTTTCTCCCGTAACCGCAGCTCCTCCTTAGGCCGGAGTGGTTTGGAAAGAATATATTACTTCCTCATGGGAGAACCCCTCCCACGAGCTCAAAATAATCAGTTCATGTCTTTTTCACCAAGGAAAGAGAGTACAGACTTTAGCTACAAGGATACTATTTTCTGTCTTCCATCTTTCCTCGGGAAATGGGAAGCAGCCTTTCTCTTCTTCCTCATGATTGGAACATCCGATTTCATAGGAAGACGTGGGACGCCAGGATACCACTAAGGTTCGTTGGTCAGATGTCAATACTTTTAGTCTCTCCTCGGGAGATGAACTTAATCTTCAAACCTTGTCATGCAAGGGAAGGTTTTGCGATCAATCAGTTAGCCTCCTATATAGGATCAGCTCTTGTCTTGAAGACCTCAGCCTACTGACTGATCTTAAAGTCTCGAACTCCTGCGAATCTTCTCCTTCCGTTTACCTCGATCTATAATTCGAGTAATCGAGGCAATGACATGAAGGTCATATCCTCTACAAATATCTGTGAACTGTGTTCTCACCCTGTAGAAACTTCCGCAGGTCTGGCAAGACTGCATCAGTCCCCGTCGAATGTTAGCTCTGAAGGACTAGCCGGGTCCCAGGTCCTTCAGAACTAAGGATCATCCTTCCCTTGTTTCTGTATGATGAAAATCTCTCCCAAGGAGTCGATCTCCTCGTTCTTCCTGGATTTAACGCTTCCTATAGAGGCATCAAAGAAAGTGGGGTAGGCCACATACAGGACCATATGTCCTTAGGACTATGATCAGAGCACGAATGATACCGTCTCTTAATCCGCTAGTAGGCACCATCTTTCTTTGGGAAAGTGCTGGGGGGGAATGACAATGATTTGTCTGTTCCAGTTCGCGAAAAAACACTTTTTGCTCCTACGTGCTCTCCCCTTTGAGGTAGCTTGTACACGTGTTTGGACTTTATAGAATCCACCCCTTCTGCAGGAGTCTTCCTCCTACAGTCTCTGTTTTAGAGGTCTTCCTTTGGGAAGCAGAATGAATATCAATGACATGCATTGATCTTCTTTTTGCAGGAGGAGAACTGCTGTTGCCTGTTGGATTCCTTTTGTTAGCAATTTTCTCCCCAATTCCGTTCAAACTTATAGTCGGACTTGTCTCATTAAGGGACTTGACTAGCGCATCGGTCTTGCCTCGTCATCAAGCCGAGTCTTGTCGAAAAGATTGGTCACATCAGTGGCACGTCTACGACTCTGGAGAAATCATTACGAACTACATGAACGACTAAAAACTATGTGGTGAGGGGCGAGTGAAGTCTATTTTTCTCCTCTCGAGGGTGTTATTCTAGTCATGCACTCAAAATTTGTAATGAAGGGAATCACCCTCTTAGGCTAAGGCAACGGAAGACCTTTGCTCGTTGTTACGATCTTAAAATCATTACAGGTTCTTTTAACAATTAAAATAAATGTTTCCAACAGCAACCATTGAAATGTGGGAAATGAATATAAAAAGAAACATGAAAAAATACAACACGTTTGTTTACAAACTTATATAAAAAAATACAACACGTTTATTCACCAACTTATATAAAGAAAATCAATGTTATGAATTCGGTTATTTTAACTGTCAAATCAAATTAATTAAAACATCAAGAGAAAAGGGGAACAGTCAGTAAAGTAGAAATACTTAAGGAATAGTTTTCTGCAACTGCTGAGACGATACTGGTATTGAGGCTTCAGGCTTGAGAACGTTGCAGAAGGGCAGCTGAAGTTCAGATGAAACTGGCACAATGACCGGATTCGAAGACGTCACAAAGAGTGGCATCAAGATGGGACATCAAAAGTCTTCTCCAAGAATTCGATGATAGAGTTGAACTATGGCAGGCTGCAGGCAGTGTGGCTACTTCTCATCACAAGCAGGGAGGGCTAGCTGCTTCAATTTGTCTCTTCTTCTCAACCATAACAGGATTTTGGAGATAAGCTGAAGGGAAGGTTGGAAACAAACTCTGTCAGGCTTCTGGTCTTCTCTGCTTCTTATCTCATCAGGACTTGGCTCTCATTTGTTTCGGACATAGTTCCTCTCTTGTCTTATATCCTGTCCTATCTCTCTTGGACAATCTCTTCTTGAAGTTTATATACCCATGTATGGGCGGAGTTAATCACAGTGGGCAGTGGTCATTTCCATAGAAGGGTTTTTTTTAACAATTCTACGTCTATTGGCTCCCTCAAAAACGGCCACTTCGATCACGCCATGGAAGCTTCTACAAGAAATTTCTGATGCAATCTGGACCACGTGTTAAGTCGTAACAAAAGGGCAGCACGTGTCCACCCATGACATATTTCATAAACAATGATTTCCTTCAGGCTCAGTTTCTCAAAATATTCTGACTCCACTAATTAAGACAATGACATCTTGGTCAAAACAGGAGTCCCCTTATCGCTGCAGGTGCTCTTCGTCGAGGCTTGGTTTACTTTCAAAATGCTGACGACAGTGAAGTGGTGACAGGTTTGACCAAAAAATACAGTAGTCGGATCTTGCTGCTCACACTTTTGGAATAGATATTTTTATCTTTAATAACATATCCTTTTAATAGTATTGAACCTACCCATGACACTTGTCCATCGAGCATCTCCTCCAATTGTTGCTCTCCATAGAGTTTGAACCGATTTACGCATAGTGGGGTAATACAGCCCTTTAAGGATGGGTGGCTTCCTTCGGTCCTGGTTGTCCCCCTGTATGACAAAGGACACCTAAACTGCAGATCTTCTCCTGATCCCGAGACAGGCCTCTCCCAGTGTGGCACTCAACCAAAAGAGAGACGTACCCTATGGGCCTCCCTCAATATCTCTCGCTCCCGACAAGAAACCAAGTACTGTAACATCCAATTTTGCTCTGGGCAGCTTGAACCTTAGGTTCAAACCCTCCAACTGGGAACCTGTTGCTTTGTAATCAAGGCTGTAACACGGGTAATTACTTGAGCAAATAACTCGAGGAGGGTGATTACCTAGCCCCAAGAGTACAGCATGTTTCGCTGACCCTGAAAGGCCCAAGGGAATATATTAAGATTTCCATTAAGGACTGGGACTCTTGGTCATATACTCGTCATTGTTTCCTCCTTTTCACGCCAGTGATTATATTGAGGCCATACCTCAGGAAAACAATGAAAGAGCTTGCTCCTTAGGTTCAGCACGCTTTGCTAACCCTAGGAAGGGCAAAGGAGGATGTATAGATCTCGTTCGTGACGGGGCTACAGGTCTTTTAACAGCCATGGAATCCCTCTCCTTCTCCTCATAGAGATGACCCAGAGCTCATAACTTTTTAGGGCAGAATCCGTCCATAACATTTTCAAGCAGCTACTTCATGACTCAAACCTTGCCATTGGTAGGGTGGAAGCATGTCTGATCTTCACATCACCCTACTTACAAGACGTGACCCAGAGAAGACCCGATACGTTTTCTTTATCGCTCCTGTGGTGGTGACACAACAAGTAGTTTAATAATAACTCTGGTTCCTTGTTGGACAAGTAGCACAGGGTTGAAGGCATTGGCTACATGGGGTAAGACTGGGATGAATGAAAGTATGTCTGGCTCACTTACTTTCATCATCTTCCCCTCCTTGGGGAACAGCACCATGTGTCCCTTTGCAAGGTGGCTTCAACCTTTGCAGGTAATAACCACTTTCCTTGTGCAACCAAGTAAAGTATAGTATATTTTGTATACTTGTACACGTCCCCAACGCCTCTTGCAAGGTAGGCTTTGGGAAACGTCTGTTTATGTGTAGGGTTCCTATTTAAACTAGGAACATTCTAACCTAGATGTTCCTATGATATCTCTCACAACTACTTTAGTTGCTCAGGCCACTATCATACTCACTTGTATTGATAAGCGAGTTAGCAAGGTTTCCCTCTATTACATTTTAATACTGTACTAGGTAAACCTGTGTCAATGACTAAGCCATTAGTCAAACTTACCACCCTTCTAAGAGTGAGTTATCCACATAAACAAAGAAAGGTTCAGTAAGTATGGGAACAAATGATAAATTTGGAGATGATTTGTATTTTTCCCTAACTAATGATACAATCTTTAGTTATTTATATAAATTGGCCCACCATCATCTGTCCCACAGTAAGTCCTACCTGCAATCAAAAAGTGACGTAGCTCACATCTCTGAAAGTATATATGGGTGGCTGGGTACTCCCTAGCCACTCCCTGCCTACCCACTCAAGTGGTTAGACAGGGTGGCCACCTCACATTTTAAATCTAATGGTTGCCTTCTAGCTCCACTGAAAGTATATCCACATAACTACAGATTTGTATTTGTTAGGGAAAAATACAGATTATCTCTGAATTTGTCATATTGTAAGGGATGAGTCTACATTAGGCCTTTGCTTAAGTGACTGTAAGAAGAGAAAAATTGCACTGGATACCAACTCCATATACAAAAAAGTCAAGTAGCTCTATTGCATATTTACGGATGGCGGTGATGGCGACCCAGAACCATGACATCTTCCACCAGACCAACTGATAAAATGCCATCAAGGGCTAATTTGATAAATTTCAAATTTGTATCAAGCTTAAGAGTGTGTCCATATATGGAGGGGCTGCCTATGCTGATAAACTGGGTGCTAATGAAGACATGAATGGGAAAAGATAGTTTTAGCAACTGACGATCACTGTGTTCCTCACCTGCAAAAAAAAGAAACAAGACGGGTGCTCCTTTGGCATAGGTTGGATGACAATGTTACTGACGAAGATATTGCACCACCTGACAAAGTGGCTGCTGAATTGGTACTTTTCTAAAGAGCAAAAATGCTCTTTGTTGCTGTGCAGTACATTCATCCCAGAATTTTCATACTGTACATTGTTCAGTACTGCACAGCTAAGCATTATCATGCTCTATGAAGCTTTAGTATTTATCTTCACTAGTGAGTGTTCCAATTTGAATATTTTCTTTGATACGTAAAGATGTGTATACAGTTGAATTGATATTTAGTTTATGGAGTACTGTATTTAGGAACTGTAGGAACAGTTTAAAAAGCATAAATTTGTAAAGATAGTAAGAAAATTATGAAGAAATGATGAAAGCTTGTGTTTAATGAAACTTTTTTTTTTTATCTAGATTATGTCAAGACCATGAGTTAAGGTTATTTATGAGTAATAATTTTGCATGGAAAATTATTGTTTATAAAAGAGTAGGTTTCCTTAAATTTACAATCAACAGTTTTCCTAACTTAATGAAATTACTAAGTATTTAGTTGAACTTGAAAGGAAATGCATTGAATTTTGGCGACAAGCCATTACATGTTTACTTGAGCTTTACTTAATCAGCATTAGCCTAGCAATGGGTCTTATAGTGTTTGTGTTGTTTAGAATGTGATAACTATTTTTCTTAGATTAAAACCATCACTTATGTATCCATTCATCTGCTGTAAAATATTGACTTTACACAAGGTGAGAAAAGAGTCTTCCTGCTTTGTCACCTTTTCTTGCCAGTTAATATCTATAAATGATGAAACACTAATTAGAATTGTATCGACTCTCAAAATGGCAAATGAAGGCATTACTTGCTCAGTTGTTGTCTGTGAAACAAATATTTAATTAGCTTTCATGGTGGTTTATAGGGAAGGTGTCAAGAGGTTATATCTTAAGAAACAAGTTACTGTGTATAGATTCTTTTATATAAAGATTAGTAAAGCACATGGATCATTTGATGTTAAATAGGATTTTAGTTTGTATTTTATTTTTGTTATTATATGGAAACATTTATTTAATTGTTTATTCAATCATAATTTCCATTTTTTCAGTGATA
The DNA here is from genome assembly GCF_036898095.1 of Palaemon carinicauda. Taxonomy (NCBI): domain Eukaryota; kingdom Metazoa; phylum Arthropoda; class Malacostraca; order Decapoda; family Palaemonidae; genus Palaemon; species Palaemon carinicauda. Next base: position 25,444,435 of record NC_090754.1, on the reverse strand, counting down.
ACAGATGATTCAGAAGGGAAGTTCATCAGAGTGACACTTTATAAAGAATATGCTGAAAGTGTAGATAATATTCTGAAGAAATGGGGTACTTCCAAACGACTGTGGATTGCACTTTCCGATACTGAAATTGGAAAATATATGGGATTAGGAACTGTTGAAAAGTGGTGCTCCTTGTGTCTTCACGCTGGATATGGAGGATTCTTGCCACAAATCTGGCTTTTTAGAGAAGGTGGTGCAGCCAATGTAGCTGGGTTGAACCCATTACAAACTAATGGTGCTTTAAAAACAGCTGGTGCCCCTTTGGAAAAGACATACACGTACACACCTCTGATGCAGTGTTTAATAGGCAATAGATATAATGTTATGGCTGTTGTCAGTGAAATAGTTAAAAAACCTTCGATAACTCGTATTGGGAAACTCCACATGATGCTTGGCATTTTAGACCCATCTTCTCCTGATGCAGAAGACACTGTCAAGGATATTCTTCTGAATATATTCACAGTTAACACAAACAAAGTTCAAACTATTTTAGACCTAATTAATGCTGGCGATGTAGTAAGACTAAGAGGTTTAAAGGTAAGGAATCACTTATTCTTTAGGAGTATTTTAAGTGAAGAGGTATTGCTGATTTTAAATTACACCACTTCAGTAGGTTTCAACTTGCCAAAACTCTTTACTTATCAGCTACATTATTATGGTTTTATATTTTTTAGGCTACTTTTTAGGAAATGCAATGTGCAGATGAGTCTCATAAAATGGAGGTTAGTTTAATTTTTGGATACATATTTTGAATTTTCAGGTGTAATTAAGGGTTTAAACCTTTGTTACTTGTCTCTTATTCCTTGGAAAATATCCATGGAGGATGGCTCTGTCAATGTACCACACTTATGCAGTGCATAATAGGCATTACCAAATGGTCTTTGTGATATCATTATGGCCCTGAGCTGCACCCACTTTTTAGCTTTTTGCTCTATTGCTTCCTTTTGTATCTGGATTTTCAACCACTCCTATCTTTTACTTCATAGTTAATTGGTAATCTGTGGTTTTGTGGAAGCTTCCTCCCCATGTAGATTTCTTGTCAGTTCTTCACTGACTGTGCTGTTGTAGCTTCTTAAGTATACTGTATTTGTTTGATTGATGACTGTTTGTTTGATACTGACTGTGACTGTATTTAATTATGAATCATGATAAAAAACAGATAATTTTCTAGTAGAAGTCAAGGTTTTGTGTAGTTGCCATAAATCACCCTTGGCTGAGAAGCTACACATTTATTTCTCCTTTCCTAAGATGGGGTCTGTAATGGGGATTTGGCCAATGAGGAATGCACTGACTTGACTTCAACACTGTGTAATTGTTATGGGAAGTATAAGAAGGCAAAAAAGTAATGTTTGTTTTTTCTGGATATTACTCTTTCTATACGCTTCTATATCATTTTAGTTTCATGACTGGGTTGTATGCTACTTTCATTGCTTTTATTTACTACTCCCTAAAGATCCATATTATCTTAGGGGGATGTTATGCTTACCAAGGAGGGATCCCAGTGCTCTCTATCTGTGCATGGCAGCCTATTTATGTGCACAGGTGTTCCCCCCCCCCCCTAAGATTATCATGTATGCATTCATGGATTATACTGGGCCCATGCTTGTTATGTTGACTGATCCAAGGGGAGAAACTAGTCTGTTGACAGTGGTTCAGTTTGTTCATTATATTGGCCTGTGTCCATGGTTCATGATTTTATGATTAGACCTTTGAAACCTTAAGAAATTGTTAGCATTTAAAAGAACAATGTTTCCTTTTCCATGAGTTAACACACTTAGGCAAACTTAGTCTTGATTAAAAATGATACTATATGAGTGAATATTTTTCTAAGTTTCGACTAAGAATAGCCTTGCCTATCAGAATATATCATTATTGACGTCTTAATCTTAGGGCAGTAGGGGCAGGCACTCTAATAGTTAGGATACTTATGCAAAGTACTTTCTTACTTTAAAGGCAGTAGAGGAAATTATTCTAACATTCAGGATACTATTCACTGTTCAGTATCTTCTAACTTTGTGTAACAAAAAGGCTGTTTGAGTTAAGGTAACCTCTGGTGAATGAACTCTACTGTGTGGATAAATAATAAGCTTCTAGTGTTCTTTTCTACAGTTTCAGACCCTTGAGACCCCTTTTCTTTCTTGGAGCCCATTAATGTCAGAGGCAAGGGAAAAACAAAGGCCCCACTCCAACCTAGGATCTTGTAGGCCCAGGCAATGGTTGCTGATGACTCAGTAGGTAGATCTATAGGCCTTCCAAATATCCCTAGCTTCCAAGGAAGGTGAAGTTTCAGAAACTACTAGAAACTGTTGAGCTTGCGCCGGGATTGAACTCCTGTCCAACTGATTGCCAGGGAGGGATATTTCCAATATTCTTCCAGCACCCTTAGTCATCTGTATGTGTAGGTTTTCCTGTTATTTAGTTTCTTTATTGTGCTCAACCAAGTAGGCTTATTGGTCACAATGGGCCTCAAGACAACATTGGGGGTTCCTCTTTGGCCTCAAGCCAATGGGTATATCAGTCCACTATCTCAGTTGGTCAAAGGGCTGAGGACCTGGTCTTCTTTGCTGAGGTATCACCAATCTTTGAAGTCCTTGACACTTTATAGTTGGAGATTTTCCGTTAGTTTTTGTAAGAGAGAGAATCTCCTTATGGCATAGTAAGGTAGACTTATGACTATATCCGAGTATTCTCAGTGGTTTAGTATTAGGAAATTGGACTATCTTTTGGGGTTGTCATCAATGGGAGGGCAGTCCGGTGGGAACGTTTCTTCAGCAGATTGGGATATCCTATTTTACCTTCGTTAAGAGAAGCATTGCACTGTCTTTAGTCAAGTGTTCAGACTGAAGGAAAGGGATCTTCATTACTCATGATAGCTGACCATGCTCATAAAGAGTTATGAGTAGTCTTACCCACCCCTCAAACTCGGCCTTCAGAGTAGGATGCGAGTTTTCCCTCCAAAGTCTAACTCGAGCTTCTTTTGACCCCATTGAAAATATTTTGACAGATATTGCCGTAAAGACTATTTTCGTGCCAGCTTCAACTCTGGAAAAGTTTTTAGGTATACTTCAAGGTTATTCCATTCTAGTCTGATTTGAAAGGCTAGGTGTCTCTCATGCTCATGCTTTCCTGAGTTTGTGCAAAAATTCATAACTTGTCATTTCCTGATGTGAGATTTAAGAGTTTCTCAATCTTTCCCTCGACGACTTCATTGGTAGAGGTCACGATGAGACATTTCTGCATCCTATGGGAGTCAAGCAGTATTATGTGGCCCAGACTTGACAGCTTAGGTCTGCGAGTCAACACCATTTTGTTAATTCCAGGAAGCATAAGGTGTCCATGAAAGCCATGTCAATTTGGCTTTGTGAGATGAAGTGAATTTATGAAGTTTCCAGAAAGAGACATATGCGCAGTCTATATAAGGATTGCATTCTTTTATGATCTCAAATCTATTTATTATACAATCTAAACACTTCAGGAAATTGTTCTAATGTCCATTTCTGTGGGTTAGCTTCACAATCGCAGTACTGTAAATTGTTCTTGAAGTAAAGTCCATTTCTATGAGTTGGCTAAACAATCTTCCTCTTCTCTCAAGAACCAATTAGTCTCTACCTCATCATCCTCTGTATGTATGATGATACCATCTATCATTTCCTCCATTCCATCTCCACTTACTTGTTCAGTCATGTATAGTCTTTTTATAATCTTTTTGACATTGGCATTGATTTGTGGGAATCATTTGAACCCATTAATGGCCTCACTCCATAAAATTCTCCATCAGCCTTCTAACAGCCCAATGGGTGGTCTGGGAGTGTCATTAAGGGTGTAGCTGTTATTTGTGGTTTATCAATATTTAATGGTGTGTGTGTGTTACCTAATCCCTGTGAATTTTCATTTCTTGACTTAGTGACCTATACCAGTGCAGGGCTAGTGACATGCTTCTGTGTTGAGCCACCACCTGAGCTTGGCTCTGCAGTAAGCAAATAAGAGAATGAATACTAAGTCACTCCACGTTATGTAAATACAGTATTTGTGTTCATGTTTTTACAGTGGTACCAATTTTTTACCACATAGAAATTAATTCATGAGTAATGAATCCGTGTACTGTATAAGGAAGGCGGTCTATATTTTCATCATTGGTTTTACTCGTGTTTATTTATTCCTCTTGTTGTTTGTTCTTTACTTTTGTGTTTCTTCTTTGTACTGGGGTGCCAGGGCATGTAGCATTCTTCTTTTCCAACAAGGGTTGCAGCTTGGTGTGTAATATGGTAATGCGGTAATAATAGAACACCTTTTTTTTTGTTCCTTAGCTTAGGTAGTTTTCCAAATTATTAAATATGGTTGTGGTAATTGAATTTAAATAGTCAGACCATTATCAAGAAAAGTTAGTTAGTTTTTAGACAACAGTTGAGAAGTTTGCCAATAATGTACTTCACTAGTATCTAGTTTTGATCGTTAACATTAAAGCTGACATGCAATTCATTTTTCCTTATGGTTATACAGTATTCCTTTCTTCATGGATTTTATAATTATCAAATTTGTTGAAGTACCAAAAAAATGGAAATATGTTATTAGATATCACTTCTTTCCACTCACAAATATATTATATGCTACTTATTTATCTTTTGTTTTTACAGATGGAGAAATACAAGGATTCTCTTAGAGCTAACATATTTAATGAAAATCAATTGGTTTTATTCCCTGGGGGTCCTGACAGTGACATAGTGCCTTACACAGTTTGTTCGTATTCTTTAACAGGTATGTTATTTCTGTTTACTCCTTCACCAACAAACCTGTAGTTATTTATATGGTTCATCTTTCGGCGAAGCTGGAAGGTAGCCAACAGACTAAAAAGTGCTAGGTGGCAACCCTACTTAACCACTGTTGTGGGTAGGTAGGGGTTGGCTGGGGAGTACCCACTCACAGCTCGCAGAGCTGCCACAGTTTTCTCTTTAGGCTGGTAGATATATATATATATATATATATATATATATATATATATATATATATATATATATATATATATATATATATATATACAGTATATATATATACACAGTGTATATATATATATATATATATATATATATATATATATATATATATACACAGTGTATATATATATATATATTTTTGGGCTCAAGCCATGGCGTCCTGATGGAAGGATCCTTTTTGGTAGCTTCCTTGGGTAATCACTACTAGGATTTTCCCAGAGAATTAAACCACAGGTTATCACAGAATTCTAACTTCTGGGGCGAGTATCCTAAAGGTTTCCCCTTAAGACATCGTGTAACAACAGGGGACACGCATGTATAGACGTGCCACATAGCTATCTGCACCCCATATAGAGTTAACGCTTCAATATGGCGGACAGGGAGTGGCTGGGAGCTGAGCCGCAGCCGATCTAGATGTGGCGATATCGGTACTCGCGATGTAAACAGACGGACGCCATTGCTTTTGATGACGTCACGTCCGTCCTCATTCCTTTGCTAGTAGCTCGCTCGATTGGACGTTTTTTTTTTTTTTTTCCCTTTGTGCGACTTTATCTACTTGCATCCTCGCTATGTCTCAACCGTCAGCTTCACCTTCTTCTGGAAAGTTGAGTACAAAGGTTAAAGTATTGTTTTAATAAGCTCTGGCCTTAAAGTAAATCTTACTTTTCAAGATATTTGCATAATTGTGGCAGAGCTTTGCCAGACCAGTCAGCGCCATTTTATGACGCTGCTGTTGCTTGCATGCCTTATTTAGTTAGCCGCAACAGCCTTACCGGTATATAAATTACTAATCAGCGCTATTAGTTATTTAGTCTTCATAGCTAGGAACTTTATATCGTGTTTTTGACGCATTAATTAGGGTCTTCGCTGACCCCATACCAGTAGGCTTTGATTAGCCCCTAGGCCAGTGAGCCTATACCAGTGTTAATGCATGATATTCCAGTGATCCTAGTGTTAGTTATGAAGATTTTGGCATTAATTTACAATACCATTGACAGTGATGCAAGTGTTTTTTCGCCTTCAGGGACCATATAGGGGGTAGGTTATCTTGAGTGCCTTGCTAACCTAACCTTATGATAGGACCCCTATATGCTCTCTTCATCCCTAGCCCTAGGGCTTCCCTCTGGTAATCTTGTATCCTATTACATGTGATAGGACAAGACTCCTCAGAGTACTGTATCGCCTCCCCACCTAAGGGAATGACCCCTCCCTTAGTGTTGCGGACCTTAAAGGTAGGATCACCTCCTTTAAGCTGAATCGGTCCTGGACCTTTTCCTTGCGATACGTCTTCTCCCTTCCTTGATTAGGGTCTAACGACCCTAATCCAGGTTAGGTTGGGAGGGCTGGTTTATGTACCTTGCTGAAATATACGTGTGCACCGTTTTTCAGTTGGTCCACCTACTATAGGTTAGGGTGAGCATCTCCCTTCCTAGGTGGCCGCTCTGGTACATAACCCATCCTTTCTTATAAGAAGACCCTTTCCCCCCCCCAACCTATCTCTTGCCTAGCCTAACCTACCAGTAGGTTAGGCTTCATATGTCCCCTGTCCTACACTCCACCCTAGGCTGGAGTGCTGGACCCCGTGGTGCTCCCAGTGTTGTCCGCTCTGATACATAGTCCCTCCATAGTGCTACGGAGTCAGTTATCATTTGGTCGACACGAAGAGTCTCCACCCCTTCTTTGGGTACACCCTGTCCTCTCTTGGACTGCCTTAGCCCCGGCCATTGCGGCTCCTGCTTAGGATGATAGATTCACCTCTATCATGGTGGTACCTTTTCCAGAGGTGTCTTGACTAGGCTAGTACAGTCTTGCCATCCCACCTCCATCTTTGGTGCTTGTCCCTTGCCGCCTCTACCCCGGCTTTACCGCCACTACGGGTGACTTCCTTATCCTTGCCGCCTTCCCCCAAGTACCGGGGGATCGCCGCCGGCCGCCGGCTTACCGCCGTGGCCTCTCCATTCCCTCATAGCCTAGGCACACTGCCGACCCCTCCCGGAGTGCCGGCACTAGCTGCCGGCCCCCGGCCCCGGCTATGCTCCTTTATCCTTACCCCTGTCACCCTCCGACTGCCTCCGGCTGCCGGAACCGCGCCGCTCCTTGCCGGCGGCCGCCGCTACCGGCTGCCGCCACCCTGGCTTCTTTTGACCATAGAATGATCATTCTTGAATGCCAGAAACTCTGCTCGAGCAGCTTCCGGCGTGCCGGGGGTATGCCGGACCAGTCCGGAGGCGGCAAGATGCCTTGCACCCCTTCTCTCAGCTATCTTTACTAGCGATAGCTCCTAAAAACCGCACCTAGACGGCTTGTTAACGCAGACAAATTGGTACGGAATCGTACATTTTGTTCAGTTTTCACTCTGTCTTCTTGCGTGTTTCATCTTTCCAGCACGCTACGTGTAATTGGCACGTCTGGTTGCCGGAACCTTACTAGGATCTCATGATCCCCAGACTTTCTTGATAAGATTTCAAGCCTAGTCTATATGGTAATTCTAATGGAATTCCCATTATCAAGACACCTTCCATGGAGGCCTACGGCCACCTGGGACTGTCTGATGCTACGGCAACCAGCCGGGCGGGTTACACGAGGCATGCGTCTGTCTCCTTTCACCCACCCTTCTGTGCATCACAATTAACTTATGTTAATATTAACTTGTTAATAATTAACTTTATATACGAGCCATATTATGACTCTACAATACTCATCGTCTCTTTCTTTTACAGGAGGAGTACGTCAAGTGTGACCACGACTTCTGCGCGGTCCGTCGGCCACACTTTTATGGACACACGGCGTGTAGGACACACGCCCCTTGTGCTCACAAGAGAGGGGATCTCAAGTACTGGGGCCCCACCACCTGTTCGGTCTGCCAAGAATGCCTACAGAAAGCATTCTATGACCCTCCCTCAGCGGAGATTCGGGACACTGCTCGGGACAACCTACGCAAGTGGGTACGTGGCTTTCAAAAGAACGCCACTGGACCATACCTAGCCACAGAAGAAATGAGGTCTTTGCTGTTCCCAAAGGCCTCACCAGACTCAGTGGTCCCAGTTGAACAGATCCCCGTCGTCCAGATCACAGTGGAACCTGATACTGTCATGGCTCAGTCCATGAGTGATTGTCACCTGGATTCAGAACATGATGAACACATGTCAGAGATCTCGGAGGACACCGAGAAAACCCTTATGGCCCAGGGTGAAGGGGAGGATGATGAAGAAGAGGACCGGGTAGTATATACCGAGTCCGATAAGGAGGATGCCCCTCCCTCCATCCCCCCTCCTACTCCTACACCGACGGAAGTGTCTCTCCCGTCTACGTCCTCCACCACGACTCCTCTACCTACGGCACAGGATATGATTCGGCTCATTGAATCCGTGATGGAGCAGAAGCTCCAAGAAACTCACAAGATCATTCGGTCGATGGGAGGTTCCAAGGAATCTCGCAAAATCTCCATCAAGGACCTCCCCGCATGCTCGAGCGACAATCCGTGGCGGTTCGCCGAGCATATGGTCATCGCTGATGACAAGATCTTCGTCAGCGATAAGATCGGTTCCATACCCCTGGAAGAAGTGGAGCTCTTCCCCCGCTTTGAGGCGTATCCGGACTGTTACGTCCGTCTACGTTCAGAACCATCCTCAAAGGAAGAGACCGAACCGAAGGAGAAAATAGTGTTCGATCTCTCGAAGGCCCAGGCTATGCTTGCCAAAGCGCTTAAGAGCAGAGGCTTTACCTGCTCTGGACTTCCGGCTCTGAGCAAGAAGTACCCCACCTACGTTGCGCCCGATGAAGTGATGCTACCCTTCACGGAAAAGGCCTTCGCTGCCTGCCTTAAGGCTGTAGAGGAAGGGAAATCCTGCCCTGCATTGGAGGAATGCAGACCTTTCTCCGCAGCCACCCCGCCCGACACCAAACACTGGAAGGATGTGCAACACACCTTCGTGGTGGGCAAACTAGATCCTGACGTTGCTGGACGTCAGTTTAATGAGGACCTCCCCAAGCTAAACGAACACCTCCTTCGTAGGGAACAGGAAACGAAGGAGAGGCTGGCAGCATCTCTCACTCTCCAGGTCCAGATGGACGTAATGGCTGGTGACACCAGAGTCCCTGACCATTACATGGTCCTTGCCAAATCTCACATGGCAACCTTAGTCAAGGATCTGTACCATTTCATGCGAGCTCGTAGAGCCTGCAGAGAATTCGTGTTCTCCAGTGCAACTGTCAGACACGAACCCCGGAAACTGATTGCCTCCAACATCTGGGGCAAGTACCTCTTCCCGTCTGATCTAGTGAAAGAGATCACAGACAAGGCCGCATCTGAGAACAGGAACCTTCTCAACAAATGGGGCATGTCTAGGAAGAGAAAGCCCTCTCAGGATGACGGTCCTCAGCCTAAGAGGAAGCAGTCGAAGCATAGACCCCAGCAACGTCAGCACAGACGCCAGTTTCCGGCACCCGCTACTCCCCAAGTGGTCGCTCAGCCGCCACAGACCTTTCAGTTGGTCCCACAGCCGGTTTTGCCCTCATCACCGGCCTTCAACCCCACCTTCGAGCAGCACTCCACTAACTTTCGTCCCAAGGGTAGAAGCTCAGGCAGGGGTTCCGGCAGAGATTCCTCTCGCCGGCCCTCCAGAGGCAGAGGAGGACAGGGAGCTAGCGGCCGAGGCAGCAAGTCCTCGGGACCACAGAAGCAATGAAGTGCTTCCGGTGGGAGGAAGACTCCGCCACTTCCAGGATCGCTGGACCTTCGACTCCTGGGCACACAGCATCATCAAGAAAGGTCTGGGCTGGAGCTGGGCGCAACCACCCCCAACCTTCCAGCAATTCTTCCAACCTTCAACCCCCCTCTTGGAAGAATATGTGCTAGACCTCTTGAACAAGAAGGTGATAAGAAGGGTGAAGTCCACAAGGTTCCAAGGGAGACTGTTTTGTGTTCCCAAGAAAGACTCAGACAGACTCAGAGTCATTCTGGACTTATCCCCCCTCAATGTATTCATATCGAACGACAAGTTCAAGATGCTGACTCTCCAACAGATCAGAACCCTCCTGCCTCGAGGGTCTTTCACGGTCTCGATAGACCTGGCGGACGCATACTGGCACATAGCAATGAACCATCACGCTTCCTCCTACCTAGGATTCCGACTCCAACGGAAAAGCTATGCCTTCCGGGCCATGCCCTTCGGACTCAACGTGGCCCCTCGGATATTCACAAAGCTAGCGGACGCAGTAGTACAACAGCTCCGCATCCGAAACGTCCAGGTGATGGCCTACCTCGACGACTGGCTAGTGTGGGCGCCCTCGCCCGAGGATTGTATAGAATCCTGCAGAAAAGTTACCCAGTTTCTCGAACACCTGGGATTCCAGATAAACGCGAAAAAGTCTCGCCTATCTCCAGCTCAGAAGTTCCAATGGTTAGGCATCCACTGGAATCTTCAGTCACACCGCCTTTCCATTCCAGCAAAGAAAAGGAAGGAAATAGCAGGGTCCGTCAAGCGACTGTTAAAATCCAAACGGATCTCGAGACGCCAGCAGGAACAAGTTCTAGGCTCTCTACAGTTTGCCTCGATCACAAACCCAGTGCTTCGTGCACAGCTAAAGGATGCAGCGGGAGTCTGGAGACGTTCCGCATCCGTCGCTCGAAGAGACCTCAAGAGACGGCTCCCAAGCAGACTTCGACTTCTTCTAAAGCCGTGGTCAGAAGCGAGGGCCCTAAAAAGGTCCCTTCCTCTCCAACACCCACCTCCATCTCTCAACATCCATACGGACGCTTCATTGGAGGGTTGGGGAGGTCACTCCCACCAACAACAGGCTCAAGGCACTTGGTCTCCCCTATTCAAGACGTTTCACATCAACATCTTGGAGGCCATGGCGGTTCTTCTGACGCTGAAGAAACTCTCCCCGCCCCCGTCGGTACACATTCGCCTGACCCTGGACAGCTCTGTGGTAGTGCGTTGTCTCAATCGCCAGGGCTCAAGATCGCCCAAGATAAATCAGGTGCTCCTGACAATCTTCCGTCTGGCAGAAAGGAAGAAATGGCACCTGTCTGCAGTTCACCTACAAGGATTCCGCAACGTGACAGCGGATGCTCTATCTCGGACAAACCCGATAGAGTCGGAATGGTCTCTAGATGAAGATCATTCTCCTTCATCTCTCACAGAGTCCCAGAACTCCAGATCGACCTCTTCGCAACGAGCGACAACCATCAACTTCCTCGATATGTAGCCCCGTACGAGGACCCCAAAGCGGAAGCGGTGGACGCCATGACCTTGGATTGGAACAGATGGGCCAAGATTTACCTGTTCCCTCCCACCAATCTTCTGCTGAAAGTCCTCTCCAAATTGAGAACCTTCAAAGGGACAGCAGCTCTAGTGGCTCCCAAGTGGCCCCGCAGCAACTGGTACCCCTTGATCCTGGAGATGCAGCCAACGCTGATCCCCCTCCCGGACCCAGTTCTCTCCCAGCAAATACAGAAGTCGACTGTCTTCGCTTCATCATCGAAAATCAAGGACCTTCATCTCATGATTTTCTCACCCTAGCCGCTAAGAAAAGGTTTGGGATTTCGAAGAAGAGTCTAGACTTCCTCGAGGAATACAAGACCGAATCCACGAGAAGGCAATACGAATCGTCTTGGAGGTAATGGGTCTCCTTCGTCAAGGCAAAGAACCCCTCGAAAATCACCATAGATTTTTGCATGTCCTTCTTCATTCACCTTCATGGACAAGGCTTGGCAGCCAACACGATTTCTACTTGCAAATCGGCCTTGACCAGACCTTTGTCATACGCCTTCCAAATAGATCTGTCTAGTGACATCTTCAACAAACTACCGAAGGCCTGTGCCCGTTTACGACCGGCACCCCCTCCGAGACCAATCACTTGGTCTCTAGACAAAGTTCTCCACTTCGCCTCCAACTTGGACAATGATTCATGCCCTCTTAAGGACCTGACTCAGAAAGTTATATTTCTCTTCGCTCTAGCTTCGGGAGCCCGAGTCAGCGAAATAGTGGCACTATCTAGAGAAGAGGGACATATCGTTTTCAATGATTCAGGAGACCTCTCCCTCTTCCCTGATCCGACGTTTCTCGCAAAGAACGAATTACCTACCAAACGATGGGGCCCGTGGAGGATATGCCCCTTGAAGGAAGATGCCTCTCTATGTCCAGTAGAGAGCCTTAAGGTCTATCTTCATAGAACTTCAAACTTTGGTGGAGGCCAACTCTTCAAAGGAGAAACATCGGGCAGCAACCTGTCACTAAAACAATTGAGAGCAAAAATCACCTACTTCATTCGCAGAGCGGATCCAGACAGTACACCCGCTGGTCATGATCCTAGGAAAGTCGCTTCGTCTCTGAATTTCTTTCAGAGCATGGATTTCGAAAGCCTCAAGAACTATACAGGCTGGAAATCCTCGCGTGTTTTCTTTAAACATTATGCGAAACAAGTGCACGAAGTGAAACATTTTGTGGTAGCCGCAGGTAGTGTTATGAAACCTGCTCTGAACTCTGCTTAGAACAGTGAGTTATTAGGGACTCTAACTCGTCGGGTGCCTATGTTGACCCTCAAGTGATACGTAGTGAAGCAGAAACCACCTTGTGTTTTCTTTAACTGTTCTTACCTCAGGTGAAATGTCATAGTAGATTACCACATGAGTGCTACATGCCACGTGCATGACGTGTTACATAAAGACTAACGTTCCGTAGAACGAGTGCCTACTAATACTTGATTCTTCCCTTTCAGACTCAAGAGCACGCCTTTATGACTATGTACATTTTTATCAATGTAAATGTTTTTTACTATTTATTGCATGACATGTATTGATTTACCTGCAATTATATAATAAAATGTCTATTTTATTACTTGTGCGTCTCCCTTGATCCTTTCTTACTATGAAATATACTATTTGTCATAGTTTTATTACCCTTTATTCCTGGTTAAGGAAAATGCCAGGATTTACTCCGGGCATTTATTTATATAGAGCAAGTAAGTCTCCTTAGCGAATACATACTCAATTATGAAGATGAGTCAACTCCATACACGAAGTGTTCAACCACCACTTCTTCAAGTTTGTTTCGACGCGAATACCAAATCGCTCTGACTTATCTTATGGATCTCATTGTTCCTTCAGCCTATATGAATAGCCTTCCCATGACCACTTTGATCTTAGCATAGCCCGTGGGGACTTCCATGCCAGGGGGGCAGGAAGGCAACTGCCTCACGGTAGCTCTAGTATAGACCACTATGCTTTCGGCTCAATGTTTTAGCACTCACTTATAAAGGGAAAAAGTCTACCACGATACACTAATTCTCTGGTACTCTTCCATCAGGACGCCATGGCTTGAGCCCAAAAAACGAATTTTGAGCGAAGCGACAAATCTATTTTTGGGTGAGATAGCCATGGCGTCCTGATGGACCCACCCTGTCTGTTATCAGGTCCCGCCCTGCGCCGCTGTATCATGGTGATGAGCGAGCTCCAGACTTTCGGAATGAGGACGGACGTGACGTCATCAAAAGCAATGGCGTCCGTCTGTTTACATCGCGAGTACCGATATCGCCACATCTAGATCGGCTGCGGCTCAGCTCCCAGCCACTCCCTGTCCGCCATATTGAAGCGTTAACTCTATATGGGGTGCAGATAGCTATGTGGCACGTCTATACATGCGTGTCCCCTGTTGTTACACGATGTCTTAAGGGGAAACCTTTAGGATACTCGCCCCAGAAGTTAGAATTCTGTGATAACCTGTGGTTTAATTCTCTGGGAAAATCCTAGTAGTGATTACCCAAGGAAGCTACCAAAAAGGATCCTTCCATCAGGACGCCATGGCTATCTCACCCAAAAATAGATTTTTCGCTTCGCTCAAAATCCGTTATATATATATATATATATATATATATATATATATATATATATATATATATATATATATATATATATATATATATATATATATACAGTGAACCCTCGTTTATCGCGGTAGATAGGTTCCAGACCCGGCCGTGATAGGTGAAATTCCGCGAAGTAGTGACATCATATTTACCTATTTATTTAACATGTATATTCGGACTTTTAAAACCTTCCCTTGTACGTAGTACTGTTAACAAACTACCCTTTAATGTACAGAACACTTAATGCATGTACTACAGCACCCTAAACTAAAACAGGCACAAATATTAAAGGCGATTTTATATCATGCGTTTCCTAAATACCTAAAAAGCACGATAAAAAATGGCAACCAATGTTTTGTTTACGTTCATCTCTGATCATAATGAAGAAACAAACTCATTTAGTGTACACATATATGTATAGGTTAGTTTTTGCATCGATTATATTGATTATACAGTATATTGATTTTTTTATTACCAATGTTTTACTTTATTTTTCTTAGGACTTCCAAATGAAATGTTTTTCTTTATGACGCCGCCTGAAACGACGGCGTCATAAAGTACTGTACGCTCAGTAAACAACCACGCTCAGAACAAACAAGGCATTTAACGCGCATGATGATAGTGATAAATAATGATACAGTACAGTATTTACAGTAAAAGCATTTACAAAATATGTTACCTTACAAATATAATTTACCGTATCGATATAAAATCATACAGTACTGTACAGTACATATTGTACGTAGCAAAGCAGGAAAACAATTTACGAGAGAGAGAGAGAGAGAGAGAGAGAGAGAGAGAGAGAGAGATTGTTTTACGTACGTACTGTAAATGTAAATTTTAAACAAAAAAAATCAATTTAGAGAGAGAGAGAGAGAGAGAGAGAGAGAGAGAGAGAGAGAGAGATTGTTTTACGTACGTAAATGTAAATTTTAAACAAAAAAAATATGATAGGTTACAACATGTAGACTTTTAAAACCTTCCCTTTAACTTAATGCATACAGTACAGTACTAAACTATAAAACCGGCACAAATACAGTATTAGAATGTGAGAATATTAAAGTAAAAAATAAAGATTGTTACTGTACTCACCACGAAAGAAGTTCAAGAATAACTTGAATGATGATGGCGATGAATTTGCTGCACAGTAGAAATGATGATGATGAAGCTGATGATGTGTTCTACTGTGCAGCCAGGTAGTATTTTACGTCTCTTCAGACGGAGGTGTCTTTTCCTGGGACACCTCTTCAACTTCTTCAATTTCTTCCGAAGGCGTAGTAGCAGGAGGAACTGGCTCTTTTTTGCGAGGCTGGAAGAACATTGTGATCGGAAGTTGTTGCCGCTGCTTCTTTTTTCGATCTAAGAGCATCTTGTAGGGAGTCATTATGTCATCAACCTTGTTGCAGAATTGCATCGACCGACTCTTGCAACATTTCTTTCACCTCCTTTATATGGTTGCAGACCTTGGCAAGCCGTTCTAGTGTTAAGCCCGTTTCTTCGACATTTTCTTGGGTCTCTTCCTGGGTTTCACTCTCTTCTTTGCTTGCCGATTTCGTCAGGTCTTCGAGGTCTGCGTCAGTTAGGGGCTGGGAATGGCAGTCCAACAACTCGTCGACGTCTTCAGTCGTCATGTCGCCAAACCCGTCACCTCCAATTATGGCAGCCAACTGCACAGATTTGCGTACTGCAGAGTGTTGGATTTCAGCAGGTGTAAATCCCTCGTCGTCGTAAACAATCTCGGGCCACAACTTCTTCCAGCTCGCATTCACAGTTGCAGGTTTCATCTCTTGAAGTGCCTTCTGAATATTCTTCAGGCACGTGGCTATGGTGTACTGCCGCCAGTACGCCTTCAAGTTAAAATCTTCATCCTCATCCTCTTGGGCAGCATCCACACACGCAACGAGGTCCGCCAAGGTATTCTTCGTGTAGAGGGCCTTGAACGCCCTGATAACCCCCTGGTCCATAGGTTGAATTAATGACGTGGTGTTGGGTGGCAGGAACTCAACCTGAACGCCCTCACGCGACAGGTCAGTTGCGTGTCCACCAGCGTTATCCATAAGGAGAAGGATCTTGAATGGCAAGCCCTTCTCTACGAGATATTCATTGACTTGCGGGATGAAACACTGGTGGAACCAGTTGGAGGTCAGCATCTTCGTAATCCATGCTTTTGGATTATGCATCCAGTACACGGGAAGGAGATTCTTATTCTTATTTTTCAAAGCGCGAGGATTTTTCGACTTATAAATAAGCCCCGGCTTTAGCATAAATCCAGCAGCATTGCCACACATCACGAGGGTAACGCAATCCTTGAATGCTTTAAAGCCAGAGGCTTTGGCTTCCTCTTTGAACAGGAAAGTTCGCGACGGCATTCTCTTCCAAAACAAGCCGGTCTCATCCATATTAAAGACTTGTTCCGGCTTGTATCCACCTTCGGCGATAATATTCTTGAACGTCTGATTCACGTAAGTTTCAGCAGCGGCAGTGTCAGCCGAAGCAGCCTCCCCATGCAGGGAAACGCTTTTCAGGGCGAAGCGTTTCTGAAACTTCGCGAACCATCCTTTGCTGGCAGAAAAACGTTGTTTCTGAGGCTGGGAATCAGTGGATGTCCCTGGTTGAGGATCATCTGCATCATCATCTTCTTCAGCATGGTTGCCATCGTCGTCTTGAGGTTCCTTTGCAGCAAAATTCTGATACAAGCTCAAAGCCTTTGTTCGGATGGTGTTTGTATCCAAGGCTATGTTCTTCTTCCGGCAGTCGGCAATCCACATAGCCAAAGCACCTTCCATGCGTACGATCGTTTTATTACGCGTTGTAACGACTCGCTTCGCTGATCTGCTAAAGGTGATTGCAGCCATCTTTCTAATGTTCGCCTCGTCCTTCTTGATATAGCGAACAGTAGATTCGTTGATCCCAAAATGGCGCGCCGCGGACGCGTAACTTCTACCATCTTTTAACATATCGAGAAGCGTAACCTTCTCAGCAATCGTCATCATCCTTCGGTGGCGTTTAGGCTCACTACCAGCCTTAGTAGAAGCAGAACGCTTGGGAGGCATTGTACAGTAGGATTTGACAAAAAGTTCAACTTAAAAAGGTCGCACACAGCACAGATTAAACTTCACAAACTTAAGAACGTCTACTCAGCGATACGCGGGAACAGAGAGTGGACGACCCGGGCCCGCGAGAACCTAGATGCTTGAAGCTGGAGATGAGGGCAAAACACCAATCACAGGCTAGATAACAAAACTTGAGTTCTGATTCGTCATCTATCAGCGCTTGAACCAATCACAACCCGTCTTACAGTATATGATGCGTAGGTTACCAACTCATACAAGATACCCCGCGCATACCGTACGTACAGTATTAATAATAATAATAATAAATAATGATAATAATACAGTACAGTACTGTAATAATAATAATAATAATGATAATACAGTAATAATAACAATCATAATTTTATTAACAACAATAATAATAATAACAATAATAATAATAGCTTTACGTATGCTATTTTTTTCTTTTGTAGGATGTGTGTGTGTCTCTCTCTCTCTCTCTCTCTCTCTCTCTCTCTCTCTCTCTCTCTCTCTCTCTCTCTCTCTCTCTCTCGTACGCTTATTCGAAGTGTGATTTTTGCAACAAAGAATATTATTGGATGCAGTACTACGTACGTATACATACAAAAGATTCATGGAAAAGAAGCACATCCATTACATTTGTAGTACAGTAGTAGCCATCAGCAGCCTTACACCATTCTAATATTGTATGACTGCATCTGATTTGCGTTTCATATTCGATTTAATTTTACTACGTACTGTATACAGTACTGAATTATCGTATGATAATAATACAGTAATAATAATAATAATAATGATAATAATAATAACAATAATAATTTTATTAACAACAACAACAACAATAATAATAATAATAATAACAATAATAATACACGTAATAGTTTTACGTATGCTATTTTATTCTTTTGTAGGATGTGTCTCTCTCTCTCTCTCTCTCTCTCTCTCTCTCTCTCTCTCTCTCTCTCTCTCTCTCTCTCTCTCTCTCTCTCTCGTACGCTTATTCGAAATGTGATTTTTGCAACAAAGAATATTATTGGTTGCAGTACTACGTACGTATACATACAAAAGAATCATGGAAAAGATGCACATCCATTACATTTGTAGTATAGTAGCCATCAGCAGCCTCTCACCATTCTAATATGGTATGACTGCATCTGATTTGCGTTTCATGTTCGATTTAATTTTACTACGTACTGTATACAGTACTGTATTATCGTATGATCACATTCTCTTTTCGTGTTTTATTTCTTTCTGTGCTGAATTATATATCATATGTAATGCAATGAACAATCAGTAAGAGCAGATATTAATAATTACAGTATTAATGGAATTACAGGTAACAAAATATCGTATTTGGGGGTCTTCAGATTTCGCGGTATTTTCTAAATTTCCGGAAAATCCGCGATATGTATATATATATGGGTTATGGAAAAAACCCGCGAAGTGGTGAATCCGCGATGGTCGAACCGCGAAGTAGCGAGGGTTCACTGTATATATATATATATACAGTGGTACCTCTACATACGAATTTAATCCGTTCCACAACCGACTTCGGATGTAGAGACGAATTTTCCCATAAGAATACATTGAAACAGGATTAATCCGTGGTTGAGCCCAAAAACCTATGATAACTTCTTAATAAACTACTACACATAATTTCCCATGAGAATAATGCACACTAAATTAGATAATATACATGTAAAAAAGAAGAATTATCAAAAAATGATAAATAAGAAACGGGTTTTTAGCGTCACTTTACCTTAGAAACTCCAGCGCAGGTGTTGTTGGTCTTCCTACGCAGAGAGGAGACGGACGGGCGGCGAGGAGGTAGAGAGGTTAACTACGATAAACGTACACTACCGTAACTTATTCTAACTTACACTAAGTGAACTTTAACATAACTTAGCTTATTTTTTTTTCATTTTTATATTTTATATTTTTTTTTACATTTTCTTTTTTTCTTTTTGATGATTAATTTTAATCACTTTCACTCTCTACACTTGAAATTGATTGAATTTTTTTCTCTTCACTCTTTGCCGTTTTCTTTGAACCACTTCCTTCCTCTTCATCACGAGTTCGCTTCGTAGTTTTTTTAAAGAAGCTATCGATAGAAAGTTGCTTGGTACAGCTTTTCAGAATGTTTCAAAAATAAGTTAGGGAAACATCATCAAACTGCGCAACTACACGACAAACCTGCAATTTCTTTGGATGGTATTTGTCGATGAAGTCGACCACGTCTTGATATTTTCCTAACACCTCTTTTATTTGCGCCGAACCTATTGCAAGTTCACTCATACGGACGCCACGCTCATGCTTTTCAATAATTCCTTGCTTTACTTCTAAAGAAAGCATTCCCTTATTCCTTTTCTCACCACTACCACTTGCGAAACTAAGCCTTTTAGGACCCATGATTTACGTTAAATACCGTAAAAGGATGAACGTGAAAAATCACGATTAAAACACAGTTAATAGCAGAACGCACAGGGCACAACCACACGAAGCCGAGAGAACAGAGGAATGTCCCAAGCCACGCTAATTGAGGGTCCCTCCGAGGTCGAAGTGCTGCCTTCTATTGGCGGAAATAAAAAACACATCAGGCGCTATGAACACCGACTACGCGTACGAGTATTGTTTACTTCGGGTGTCGAAAAAAAAATTCGGGTGTAGAGTAGGAACGTGTTCGAATTGTACTTCGCGTGTCGAAAAATTCGGATACAACCGGTACGACGAAAATTGCTTACTTCGTTTGTCGAAATAAAATTCGGGTGTAGAGTAAAAAATTTGCTCGAATTTTACTTCGGATGTTGGAAAATTCGGATGTAGATACGTTCGGATGTAGAGGTTCCACTGTATATATATATATATATATATATATATATATATATATATATATATATATATATATATATGTATATATATATATATATATATATATATATATATATATATATATATATATATATATATATATATATATATATATATATATATATATATATATATATATATATATATATATATATATATATACATATATATATATATATATATATATATATATATATATATATATATATATATATATATAACGGATTTTGAGCGAAGCGAAAAATTTATTTTTGGGTGAGATAGCCATGTTGTCCTGATGAAGGTTTATATTGGTAGCTTTGTAAGGGATATTTGGCTACAGTGATATTCCCAGAGAATTAACCTTTAGGTCTCCAGAATTCTAACTCCTGGCACGAATATCCTTAAAATTTCTCTTAAGGGTATCGCATAATATCGGGACATATATCTTGATATGACACATAGCAATCTTCACCCCGAATAGCGTTTTCGTTTCGAGGGGAAGAGTGGCGAAAACAGAAGGGGAGCCGTTATAAAGGTTACCCTTCCTCCCGTACTATTACGAGTATCCAAGACGATGCTTATTCCTTGTAGCATTGAGCATGGTGCTACAGATATAGTATTTTTGGGAGGGATCTTGCCAAGGCCTTTTCTATGGAAAAGGAGGGTGGGTCCATCAGGACGACATGGCTATCTCACCCAAAAATAGATTTTTTGCTTCGCTCAAAATCTGTTTTTTGGGCTCAAGCCATGTCGTCCTGATGGAAGTTTACCAGAGAATTACTAGAAAGTACTGTATCTATGGATTTTCATGGGTGCCTTAACCTTGGGACAAATTTTCCTATAGTCATCCAGACCATTGAGACATATGACGTTACCGTTATACGTCATTACCACTAATCATAGACAGTGTTAGGGCTTCCTGCCCCCTGCAGGGAAGAGTCATACTAGACAGTAGAAACTAGGTCTCAAGGTTTGCATATATTGTATGAACGAACATAGCATCAACTAGATATACAAGAGTCTCACGGTTTGTATATTGTGTTGGAACAAAAGTATCGGCTATATTTATTGTCCATAAACATACAATAATATGAGGTTTTACTTAGGTAAGTAAGTAAGAAAACTCTGGCTATACTTTATTTGTGTTAATTGTAGGGTGAAATAAGATGCAATTACACTTTAATAGACATTTATTCACAATAAATGACCAAAGATAGAATAACATGTGTAATATATATTAATATATATAAAGAGAATTATACATTTATGCAACATAATACAGAAAAAAATGTTTCTACCTGAAAGGGAAGAAATGATTAGTGCCACTATGGAATTTGAAAATTTAATAAAATATATATATATTAATATATCTAAAGAGAATTATACATTTATGCAACATAATACAGAAAAAAAAATTTCTATCTGAAAGGGAAGAAATGATTAGTGCTACTATGGAATTTGAAAATTTAATAAAATTTTCTAATATAGTTTTCAGTAAATGTTGCATATTATCAACACTGTGTAAAGTACACATGGCACAAGTGTTATATGTATAATTCTACACCTGAATTATTTTGAACAGGCTTTAGTGTCACCATGGTGACACTCACTTAAAAAGTACTGCACTGGAAGGTGTCAACACCTTTTCCCCGTAATTGATAGTCCCAATCAATTCACTGTTCATCACAGTACTAGACGACAGGTTTTAATACATTACCTGCCGCCACCACGTAATGCTTCAACACACGTACTTGCTTTGCATAATGTTTATAGAAGACTCTGGATGACTTCCATCTAGTGTACGAGCGAAGACGCTCAAAGTCCATATACTGAAAAATGTTCAGTGATGAAGCAATTTTTCTTGGATCGTGACCTGCAGGAGTACTGTCAGGATCTGCTGTGCGAATAAAGTAGGTGAGCTTTGCCCTCAGTTGTTTTAGGGATAAGTTTGATCCTGAAGTTTCTCCTTTAAAGAGCTGTCCTGCCCTGAAGTCTGAAGTTCTTCGAAGATAGACCTTTAGACATTCTACTGGACACAGAGAGATCTTCCTTCAGAGGGCAGATTCTCCAGGGACCCCATCTTTTAGTGGGTAGCTCGTTTTTAGCGAGAAAGGTTGGATCAGGAAAAAGATTCAGTTCTCCCACTTCTGTGAACTGAATATGGCCCTCGTATCTGGATAGAGCCACTATTTGAGTAACTCTAGCCCCCGAGGCTATAGCGAACAGGAAAATAACTTTTTGAGTTAGATCCTTAAGAGAGCAATCTTCATTGTTCACTGTTGAAGCATAATGTAGGACCTTGTCGAAGGACCATGAAATGGGCTTCGGAGGAGCTGCAGGCCTAAGTCTAGCACATGCCCTCTGGATCTTGTTAAAGATTTCGTTCGACAGGTCCACTTGGAAGGCGTATAGAAGAGGTGTAGTCAGGGCCGACTTACATGTAGTTATCGTGTTGGCTGCCAGCTCTTGTTTATGAAGGTGGATAAAGAAGGACAGACAAAAGTCTATTGAGATTTCTTTCGGTTCTTTTGCTTTGACGAAAGCAACCTACTTTTTCAAAGACGATTGATATTGTCTTCTGGTTGACTTGAACTTATATTCTTCTAAGAAGTCTATACTGCCTTTTGAGATCCCAAATCTTTTCTTCACCGCTAAGTTGAGAAAATCATGAGATGAAGGTTTTGGGTTCTCTGTCATAAAGTGAAGACAGTCGACTTCTGCACCTGTTGAGATAGTGCTGGGTTCGGTAGAGAGACCAGCCTCAGCTTCAGTTCCATTACCAGAGGGAACCAGTTGCTCTTGGGCCACTTGGGAGCCACTAGAGCTGCCGTTACTCGGAAGGATCTCAGCCTGTTGAGGACCTTCATTGGTCGGAGGGAACATGTAAATCCGGTTTCATCTGTTCCAGTCGAGGGACATGGCTTCCGTCGCCTCCGCTAGAGGGTCCTCGTATGGGGCTATATATCGAGGTAGTTTCTTGCTGTCGCTCGTCGCGAAGAGGTCGATCTGCAGTTCTGGGAATTGTTGTAAGATGAAGGAGAATGAGTCTGCGTCTAGGGACCATTCTGACTCTATCGGCTTGAGCCTGGATAGAGCGTCCGCCGTCACATTGCGTAACCCTTGAAGGTGAACTGCTGATAAATGCTATCTCTTCTTTTCCGCCAGACGGAAGATGGCCAATATCACATGGAGCCTTGTTGGTTCAGACATCTCATTATCACTTCGCTGTCCAGGATCAGCCTGATGTGGGCTGATCTGCGAGGAGAGAGTTTTTTCAACGTCAACAGGACTGCCATGGCCTCCAAAATGTTGATGTGAAAGGTCTTGAACAGAGAAGACCAAGTCCCTTGAACTTTCCGTTGATGGGAGTGACCTCCCCATCCATCCGTCGAGGCATCCTTGTGGATGGTCACTGATGGTGGAGGTGGTTGCAAGGGCAAAGTCTTCTTTAGGTTCTTGGCCTTCGACCATGGCTTGAGAAGTGATCGTAGTAAGGTCGGTATCGGTCTTCTTTGATCTCTTCGAGCGTTTGATGCGTATCTTCTCCAGACTCCTGACGCATCTTTCAGCTGTGCTTTTAGCACTAGGTCTGCCACTGCTGGGAACTGGAGAGAGCCCAGTACTCTTTCCTATTGGCGTCTTGAGATCCTGTCGTATTTCAGTAGACTCTTGACAGATCCTACGATCTCTCTCCTTTTCCCCGGTGGAATGGAGAGGCGATGTGATTTCAAGTTCCAATGGATTCCCAGCCATTGAAACTCCTGAGCTGGAGAAAGTTGAGACTTCTTGAAGTTGATCTTGAATCCCAGATGTTCCAGGAACTGGATCACTTTCTTGGATGCCTGCAGACAAGCCGCCCTGGATGCTGCCCACACCAGCCAGTCGTCCAGGTACGCTGCTACCTGAACGCCTTCTAGGCGTAGTTGTTGAACGACTGCGTCTGCAAGTTTCGTGAATATCTTTGGGGCTATGTTTAGTCCGAAGGGCATGACTCTTAAGACATACTTTTTCTTCTGTAGCTTGAATCCTAGGTAGGAGGGGAGGGGGCGGTTGACTGGAATATGCCAGTAAGCAGCTGCCAGGTCTATTGAAACTGTGTACGCCATTTTTGTAACAGGGTCCCTATGTGCTGAAGGGTTAACATCCTGAACTTGCTGTTCTCAATGAACTTGTTGAGTGGCGACAAGTCCAGAATGACTCTGAGTTTGTCTGAGTCCTTCTTTGGAACACAAAACAGACTTCCCTGGAATTTGATGGACTTTACCCTCCTGATTACCTGCTTGCTCAATAGTTCTAGGGCAGGGGTGGCCAACCTTTTGTTTACCATACACTAATTTTTTTCACTTCTAATTCAGATGCGCCACACAAACTTTAACCACCTTTTAATCCCTTAACTATGGTGATTTGGACATATTTGGCAGTTATACATATAATAATATGCTATATTTGTATATATATATATATATATATATATATATATATATATATATATATATATATATATATATATATATATATATATATACAGTAGGGTCCCAAATTATGCGAGAATTTAGTCGATGAATGACCTCGTATAAATGGAAAATCGCAGATTTCGACACACAACTAACAGAAATAATTACATTTGGCCATGGCAACCGGCAACTTGCTTATTCAAACGTGTTTACTACCCTTTTCCATTACTTTCTTTGTACTGTACTGTATTTCTTTATAATATCAAATTGTTCTTGTAAATAAATCAAACATTTAATATACTTTAAAGTTCTAATAACTTGAGAAATGGTTAAAATTACAACCAGGATGGGTGTAAACACTGTATATTTCCCGTTATAACACGACCCAAAATACACACATTTTAATGTTTGTCATATCTATTGTTTAAGACAACTGGTGAATAGCAAAACCATCACTCTATAGACTAGCTTTTGTTGTATGATTGAAAATCCAAAATTATCAAAATAAAGGCGATTTTATATCATGCGTTTCCTAAACACGTCAAAAAGCACAATAGAAAACGACAACCAATGTTTTGTTTATGTTTATCTCTGATCATAACGAAGAAACAGACGCATTTACACATCTGTGTATAGGTTAGTTTTTGCATCCACAGCAATCTTACCAATATTGATTATATGTTGATTTTGTTATTACCAATGCTCTACTTAATTTTTTTTCTAAGAACTTCCAAATAAATGAAGTGAATGCCATTTATATAATGTTGTTCTTTATGACGCCGCCTGAAATGGAAACCTTCCATTTGTTTACGCTCCATCTTCGATCATAATAAACAAACGAACGCATTAAACACACATGATCAAAGTGATAACTAATGATATTACAAACATTTAGTAAACATTGTTATAACAAATATTTTACTTACCGTATCCATATAAATTCCTAAATTCGTAGCAAAGTTGGAAACCTTTTTTTTCCTTATGCGTTTAATCCACAATAGCAAACTGCCGCTAATGACAGAATGATAATTTACGATAATTCTAAACTGTTACGAAAGATAATTGTCCTTTCCATATCCAAAATACTTTTCCTAACTTCAGTTAGGAAAACCATATGCAAAAATGGTAAAAGAAGGAAGTACTAGGCCTATTTTTAAAGTCATCGAACAATTAGGTTACTGCTATTACGTTCGATGTGACAGAGAGAGAGAGAGAGAGAGAGAGAGAGAGAGAGAGAGAGAGAGAGAGAGGAGAGAGAGAGAGAGAGAGAGAGAGAGAGAGAGAGATGGTTTTAAATGTACTAAACAATAAATATAGTTTATAACACATTGGTCCTTATGTAATATTAACTGTATTGATGGTTTGAATAAATTAAGAAATGGTGTAAACAATTCTTTGTTAACGTATTCGTACGCGCATATTCGTGAGAGCGGAAGCTAGACATCAGCTGATCTAATCACAGCCAAAAGTAAAACAAAAAGAAGTCAGCAATACTCGATTTTTAAAACACACCCGAAATTTAAAAACCCAAGTACATGTTTTATTATAGCGCAATTGACTATTTAAAGAGTAAAAATTTTCTGGAATAGAATGGTGTTTCCTAAAAAATAGTGGTTTGCTGACGAAATCGGATACCGTATTTTAAGCTATGATTGAAATGGATGTATACACGGTATAATTTTTTTGTTTTGTATTTAATTGACACTTTAAGAAAACCGATTTTGGTTTCTTCATCTATTTGTAAGTATTGTATAACACGAGAGAGAGAGAGAGAGAGAGAGAGAGAGAGAGAGAGAGAGAGAGAGAGAGAGAGAGAGAGAGAGAGAGAGAGAATCAGCTTTTGTAATCGAGTGCCGTGTTTTTTTTTCGTGTACCTCCTGAAGCGAGGAATTGATCGCCACAACTAACAATTGTCATGTTAATTTCATTTTTAAACTCAAGTTGCCATATGTTAACTAGGGTTTTATTTCTTACGGAGAGAGAGAGAGAGAGAGAGAGGAGAGAGATCGAGAGAGAGAGAGAGAGAGAGAGAGAGAGAGAGAGAGATTTGATGGCAGAAACTCGAGAGAGAGAGAGAGAGAGAGAGAAAGAGAGAGAGAGAGAGAGAGAGAGAGAGAGAGAGAGAGAGAGAGAGAGGATTTCTGCCATCAAATTTCTCTCTCTCTCTCTCTCTCTCTCTCTCTCTCTCTCTCTCGAGAGAGAGAGAGAGAGAGAGAGAGAGAGAGAGAGAGAGAGATATTTTTATTTTACCGTCTACTCTACAAAACTAATCTTTGCAAAACAAATGTGTACTGTTTAAAATATGACAAAATATTGCCGAATCGTTACCGTAGTTTAGGCTATTCACTGTCGATAAACGAACCCAGTCTACTCGAGAAAACATTGAACGCCCGGAGGGAAAAATAAGGCTTTTATATATACTGTACTAAACAAAAATAATGCTTTAATATACCATCATTACCCTCTTAATGAGAGAATGCCTTGATGAAGTCATTAAGCTTATGCACGGCATTTAATTCCCGTGCTGAAACTTGGTGACGGGCAAGAGGGCTCTCGAACTTGGGGAAATTGCTCCCCCAGTTCGAATCTAAATTTCTCTCTTTTACCTTTTTCTTTTTCTCAATACTACTTCGACCTTATCCTAATTTCACAAACTTTCTTTAGTCTTGCTTTCCAAACTCTATGAGAAAAATTTCCCTCATTATATGTGTGTATATATTATGTACATATATATTTATTTATTTATTTTTTTTTTTTCTTTTCTCCTATGGCTTGGATGTTTTCACATCCATTGTAGCCCCGGCGGGGATGTTCATACATCCTTTATTGCTGCCTGCTTTGATGAGTGGGAGGAGGTATCACGGTTGGGAGGTGTTTGCATTCAAAGCTATATATGAGAGTATTGGATGATTTCAGCCATCCCGAAGATGGTTTGGACCTTTTTGGCGGAACTATTCTCAAGTGTTGGGTCTTCGGAATCCAGGGGATCCAATGCTTGGGGTAGGACTCTCGGCTTTTGGCCGGAAGCCCGTCATTATAGATATGGGGAGGATAATTCCATAATTTCTTGGTCTCAGTCCTAACAGGCGGGTTCTGCTTACACCTGTGCCTCTATATCTGTTTTGATGCTATCCTTCGGGTAGGGTATGGAGTGGACCATCTGGGAAGTATACTCTCATTGTGCCGATAGTATAGAGTGCAAATTTCCTTTCCGACGCGTGATGGCCTAACATTCTCGAGCAGGTACATCAAACTAACTCTTTTCCCTCTCTTTACTATAATGGATTCTTTAAGGAACGAACCCCCATCCCCTGGATACGCTGACTCTCCCCCGGCACTGTTGACGACCTCTGCTAATGTGATAAGGGAAAGCTCTGTTGATGACCTCGGAACGGGAAAGGACCATTCTACTGATATTTCTAAATCGAGTAATTTGGGTAACACGAGGAAACTTCGAATCCTCCATGTTACACAAATTTCAATAGAAACAAATTATGATGATCTATGTAAAGCATTTGAATGCTATGGATGCATAAAAGAAATAAGGATGAAACTTGAAGCTGAAACTTGGGATTCATGGATATCTTATAGTAGTTATGACGAAGCATTTAGTGCAATAAGTAATTTGAATAATATTAAAATTAATAACTTGAATGTCGCGGCTGCTCTCTGCGATAAGGTACCAAAAGATTTAGATGTGTACAGGCCTGCCGATTGGTTGGAAAAAGGCGCAGATTTAGTCATGCCCTCCCAGAGAAATCAAAAACCACCGATGTGGCTTATAGCTGAATCAAAGGGGGTTACAGGGAATTATTTTAAAATATGCAAATTGATTCAGAAAAAAGTAGGAACTATTGCACCAGGCGATATATCTCGTTTCGGAAAAAATAGTTTCCTTATCCATGCCAAATCCAGTACACAGTCGGTAATATTGTCCAATATGAAAATAAATAATGATGACATTAAGTTAGATGTCAAACCCCACCTAAATTTTAGCTACGGAAGGGGCGTAGTTTTTAACAGAGACCTATATGATTTTACAGAGGAGGAGATACTGGCCATGTGTCCATTAAATGTTTGGAAAGTTCATAAAGTCCCAGGTACATCAATGATAATCCTTACGTTCCAGGATGCTGATGT
This sequence comes from Palaemon carinicauda, assembly GCF_036898095.1. Lineage (NCBI taxonomy): Eukaryota > Metazoa > Arthropoda > Malacostraca > Decapoda > Palaemonidae > Palaemon > Palaemon carinicauda. The sequence goes on along the minus strand of NC_090754.1, from coordinate 25,416,016 downwards.
ACCTTTTCATATTATTATCGAGAACGAAAGGATTAAAGTAAGACCCTTCAAGCAGAAGCCATTGCAATGCTTTAATTGTTTTAAATTTGGGCACCCGTCCAAAGTTTTCAAAAATGAGAAGATGTGTGGTATTTGCTCCAAATCTTACCATGGAGAGTGTGCACTTGGAGCCAGGTGTTTAAATTGCAGCTCGAATCACAAATCCACAGACAAGATTTGCGAGCTATATAAGTTGGAGGAAGCTGCCCTCAACAAATCAAACTTAGAACACATAAGTGTGACCCATGCCAAAAGACTATTAAATAAATCAAATACATATGCTAAGGCATTAAAATCAAACCAACCTAGCACTGCCAATAGCTCAAAAAAAAGTATACTATCTGACAAAATGTCAAATAACGAGGTAACCTTATCACCTCCTGAGGCTTTACCACGGTGTATTAACACTAGGTCATTGCCCATTGCTGTACAGCCTTCAGCCGCCATTACAAAAAGTAATACAAACCTCTCTCAGGCCATGTCCTTGCCTGATCTGATGGAGGTTCCACTTAAGACTAACTTACCTGATGCACCTGTTGTGGGAAAGGTGCAAAAACCTCGAATCCCACCATCTATCAATCGCAAAAGATAGAGACCTCCATCTCTCTCTCCACCCTCCATTAGAAACGTTAAGGTTATGACATCAAATAAATTTGATGTTTTGTCTGTTGATGTTTCTAATGAACCAGAAGATGGACTGAATAAATCAGAAATTCAAGTTGAGGTCCACCATCCACCTCAACAAATAGATAAAAAGAATACAAAGAAAATCACCAACGTTAAACCCAACATAACAAGACCACCTCTGAAGAAACCTACTGGTAATAATGTTACATTAAAAACTTCTAATGGGAAGACCTCATCCAAGATGTCTTCCAGAAATAATCCATAGTTCTCTCCTCCATTTTGCAATGGAACTGTCAGGGTTTGAGGGCGAAATATGAAGAACTTAAGCTCCTAATTCATGAGCATTCCCCCATAATTGTATGTCTACAGGAAAGTATGCTTGATTCTAACACTCCTAGTCCTCGAGAGTATGTTAGCTATAGAACACCATATAATCAACAAGCAGGGAGCCATGGCGGAAGTCTCATGTACATTCGTCGAGATGTTCCCCAAATACCCATGTCTATACGTACAACCCTGCAGGCAGTTGTTGTACAAATTGATATAGGGAGAAAATATACAATATGCTCTCTGTACTTACCTCCAAATGATAATATTTTATATGATGATTTAGCAGAGGTCATTCAACAACTCCCTCAACCTTTTCTCTTACTGGGAGATATGAATGGTAGACATCCTTTATGGGGTGATGTTTTGGCCAACACAAGGGGCAATATTATCTCATCAATTGTGGAGAATGAGGATGTGGGACTCCTTAATACAGGAGAGCCCACACACTTCCATGTTCAGACAGGTACTTTGTCATGCATTGACCTTTCAATTGCAAGCTCTAACTGCCTTCTTGATTTTGATTGGAGGACATTAGGTGATTGGCATACTAGTGATCATGCACCAATCATTATAAACACCAACAAGGGTCCGCCTTTGCAAAGATCGCCACGTTGGAATCTAGACAAGGCAGACTGGGTTAAATTCTGTGAGCTAAGTGAAATCGAAGGGAGAGCAGAACAGTTTGAAAGTGTTGATGATGCCATAGACCTACTGAATGGAACTCTTCATACAGCAGGAGTCAATTCAATTCCCAAAACAACAGGGTTATTCAAACGACGACCAGTCCCGTGGTGGTCTTCAGAACTAACTGCACTCCACAGAGCCACAAGAAGATCTCTAACACGATTGCGTAGACGCAGAACTGATGAGAATTTAATAATGTACAAGAAATGTAGAACACAGTTCCGTCGTGCCATGAAAGAAGCAAGGCGCCAGTCATGGATATCTTTTGTTTCCTCTATTAACAGTAGAACACCACCATCTTCTGTGTGGAGGAAAGTAAAAAAGATAGCTGGCAAATTCACCCCCAACCCACCACCAGTGTTGAAGGTGAATGGCCAGTATGTAACTGAAGCAAATGAAGTTAGCAATGCCCTGGCTAATCATTTTTCAAATGTATCCAGCAAGTGTGAAGGAGCCCCTGGTCACCAGTATAGGAGCACTGAAGAAAAGAAAATTTTAAATTTTGCAACAAGAAGGGAAGAGTCGTATAATTCTCCTTTCACTGAAAGAGAATTTGATTCCGCACTTGCTCATTGCAACGATACAGCCCCTGGACCCGATGGAATTCCATATGCAATGATTAAACATGTACATTTTAATACAAAGCTATTTATTTTAAGCATTATTAATAGAATATGGCATGATCATAGCTACCCAAGTGTTTGGGAACTAGCCATTATTTTAGCCTTTTTAAAACCCGGTAAAGACAAGTTTTTAGCAGCAAACTATCGTCCTATTGCATTGACATCTTGTTTATGTAAAATCATGGAGAAGATGGTCAATGCAAGGCTGATATGGTACCTTGAAAAGAAAGGTATTTTATCACCGATTCAATGTGGATTCCGAAAAATGCACTCAACGACTGATGTGTTGATACGACTTGAGTCATCTATTTGTGAAGCCTTTGCTTCCAAACAGCACCATGTTACAGTATTTTTTGACCTTGAAAAGGCATATGATACCACATGGAGATATGGTATTCTTAAAACCATTCATGAATTGGGATTGAGAGGAGAGCTGCCACTATTTATTCAGGCATTTCTTTCACGTAGAGTTTTTCAAGTGAGAGTGGGGGAAACTCTATCAGAGAGTAAGTGCCAGGAAGAAGGAGTTCCTCAGGGTAGTGTGCTGAGTGTAACCCTTTTTGCACTAGCAATTAATGGGATATCCTCAGCCATTCCCCAGGATGTTCTCTCAACACTATTTGTGGATGATCTCTCAATATCATTTGCTGGCACTAGAATGGCAATGGTTGAGAGAAAAATCCAACTCTCTATTGATAAAATTATCCAGTGGGCTGACATGAATGGATTTAAGTTCTCGACAAGTAAAACTACCATTGTCCATTTTTGTCGTATCCGGGGAGTACATCCAGACCCAGATATATACATTAAAGGTCAACGGATACCATGTGTATCGGAAACCAAATTTTTAGGTTTGATATTTGACTGTAGACTTACATGGGTTTCTCACCTAAAAGCGCTAAAAGCTAAATGTGTTGAAGCTATGAATATCTTAAAAGTATTGTCCCATACATCATGGGGGGCAGACCGCAATACTATTTTAAAATTATACAAGGCCTTGATTTTTTCCAAAATTAGTTATGGTTGTGAGGTATATTCTTCCGCCACCCCAAGCCGGTTAAAAATATTAGACTCGATACATCATGCAGGTATTAGATTATCTACTGGAGCTTTTAAAACCTCGCCTATCCCAAGTCTCCTTGTTGATGCTGGAGAGTTACCTCTAGACCTTTACCGAATGTCTTCCATTCTTCGGTATTGGTTTAGATTGCAAAGACTCCCTAGCTCTCTAGCCTTTCAGACTGCAAGCCTTGTAAGACACGCATCATACTTTGAGTTGCACCCAAAATCTCCTCAACCTTATGGCTTTCGGGTGAATCGATTTTTAAATAGTCTGGATATAATTAGAAATAAGGTACTTCCATTCAAGGTATCATCAATGCCTCCATGGAAATTACCTGACATATCTTTTTGTAAATACTTTATTGGAGTTAAGAAGAATATGACTGACTTAGAATCCAGGTCTCTTTTTATGGAACATGTCGAAGAACATAGGGGATCGACTTTTATATATACTGATGGCTCCAAATCTGATGCTGGCGTTGGATTTGGAGTACATAGTAATGATTTTAATTGTAGAGGTGCACTTCCTCTAACAGCTTCCATATTTACTGCCGAACTGTATGGCATATTAACCGCTATTGAGAAAATAGCTTTGGAAAAGGAGGGTAATTTTACAATTTTTAGTGATGCAAGGAGTGTTCTTCAAGCTTTAGAAGTTTTTAATTCTAATAACCCTCTAGTTTTAAAGATTTTAGAATGGCTTTTTATTATTGGACGGAAAGGTATAACTGTTCGATTTTGTTGGGTTCCAGCACATGTAGGTGTGTCTGGGAATGAGAAGGCAGATTTACTGGCGAAGAATGCGGCATCCGAGTTGCTACCAAGGAGGTATCCCATTCCATGTAACGATCTCCTACCTTACATCAAGAAATTGGTTTGTGATAAATGGCAACAGCACTGGGACAGTCAAGACGGCAATAAAATGAGGGAAGTAACAAATATCATATCACCTTGGAGGTATAACATGATTCCCCGAAAATGGGAGACGACTCTTTGTCGTCTCCGTATTGGTCACACACGGTTGACACACGAGTTTCTGCTGAAGGGCCAACACCAACCGTATTGCGAGGACTGCTTAGTACCTTTAACAGTGAGGCATTTGTTGACCGAATGCCCTAATTTTACTAACTTAAGAAATAGATATCTGTTTGAGGCTCGAGGTGAAGATGGCAGGTTTATCCTTGCCAAGATTCTTGGACATGATGTGTCTTACTATGCGAGCGGAATTTTTAGATTTATTTCAGAAGCAGGTCTTCTGAAAACTATTTAACTATTTTAATGACTTCTTAATTTTTATGGTTTTAATCGAATTCTCTTTTAATTTTCATATACAGTAAATGGTATCGGCGTCAATGACCTTAGATGTCAGGATGCCAGAAAACTTTCAATCAATCAATCAATCAATACCATCATTAACACTACCATTACAATTATCGTAAGGTTGGAGAAAGATAATGATTGCCGAGAACGTAACCACAATTCTGTTTACATTTTGTCAGCTGGACTCGCACAGTTAACAGTTGATTTCATTGTTGATGTGGAATTTTATCCTTAAATAGGCTATTCATTATGAAATTATGTTAATAAGATGTAATGTTAATATTGTTTTGTAAAATTTATTATAAATAACCGTATTTAGGGCTACCAATATGCTTAGAAAGACAATAGATTTGATACATTTTATAGTGCTTGACTTGCAGACTTTGAACAGTTTCGCAGATACAGAAAATTTATTTTTGAAAAATAGAGGTCGCATAAAAGGGGAATCGTATAATTCGAACACGCATAATTCGGGACCCTACTGTATATATATATATATATATATATATATATATATATATATATATATATATATAATATACATATAATATATATATATGTATATATGTATATATACATAATATATATATGTGTATATATATATATATACATATATAATATATATATATATATATGTGTATATATATATATATATATATATATATATATATATATATATATATATATATATATATATATATATATATATTTATATATATATATATATATATATATATAATATATATATATGTATATATATAATATATATATATGTATATATATATATATATATATATATATATATATATATATATATATATATATATATATATATATATATATATATATATGTAACTGGCCACTACCCAGTTACATTGAATGATGGCTGGGATGGTGTGCCTTCGGTCGGTGACCCTCTGGCAGCCGGCATGCCGCCAACAGTCTGGGGGTTTGCTGGCAAGGCGGCTGCCTCCGACTATTCTTAGTGCTTGTACTTGCCCACTACCCAGTCAATGTCCACTACCCAGTCACATTGAATGATGGCTGGGATGGTGTGCCTTTAGTCGGTGACCCGCCGGCTGCCGGCGAAGTGCTGGCAGTCTGGTGGGTCGCCGGCAAGTTGTAGGGCTGCCAAATATACATATAATGAATTTTTGGGCTCAGGCCATGACGTCCTGATGGAAGTTCCTTCTTAGGACCCTTGGTTATATTTGACTACAGTGATATATCCCAGAGAATTTTACTAAAGGTATCCAGAATTCTAACTCCTGGAGCGAGTATTCCTTATATATTTTGAAAGGGATATCGCATAATATCAGAGGACGTATTCTTGACACGTCGCATAGCTATCTACACCCCTAATAGTGTTTACTCTTCGAGACGGGAAAGTGGCAAGAATTATAGGAGAGCCGTTATTAAGGCAACACTCCTACTGTACTGTAATTGGGCGCCAGCCCGCCTCTGCGCGGCGCCATCTAGTCATTCTTTCTATTGTAGCGCCTTAGACTGGTGTTTATCCCGTGTTATCTCTCGGTATTTTGGTTTGTTTTGCTGCGATAATGTCTTCCCCAGCCTCATCTGCTTGGAAAGTTAAGTATTATCTTTGAATTGTACTGTATAAATGTAAGCTCTTGCCAGTTTTTTCCTCGAATTAAGATCGAAATTAACGTAACAAGAACTGTTGCCAGCCGGATGGCGTCATGGACGCGGTTGTTCTTTGCATGTACATTTAGTTAGCCAGAACGACTTTCCCGGCATTTATCGCTTTAACAACTTTTAGCTATTTAGCAAATTAGCTAGGGATTTTTATATTATGCCCTTGTTGTCGTGGATTTGGCTGAATTATGACCGAGCCCCACGAGTGCTAGGCTTCCTAGCCTAGGCACCTGCACACTTCATGCATGATATAACCTTCCTGGTAAAGTTTTATTGAAGCTCAGGCAATATTTTATATAATTAAGATATTTCTGCATAAAAATTTTCCTCTTCCAAGATAGTATACGAGAGAGTTTCGGTGACTGATTCTCACTGCGCCTAGGCTACCAGCCTAGGGGCTTTAGTATACTTTCATTCATGTCCCCAATTGCTCTTGTATCATCTTCTAAGTGGAGACTGACACCTCCTTTACCTTTTAAGTCAATACCAATCTCCTTGCGAGATTTAAGAGCAATTCTTCTTCCCTCTGACTAGCCTAGGCTAACTCCGATTGGCTTTGCCTTGAACTGTGTTCTATGCCTTCTAGGTGTTACATCACCTACAGGACCCTTGCCCCTCCCCTGCTGTCCTTTGGTGTTGGCCTAGCCTTCACACATCCTGGCCATCATTCTACAATCGACCCTATGGGTAGTTGGTGGAATTGGCTTGAGGTTCCCTGTCTGCCACCGGCTGAGCCGGCTGCCGGCAAGGATCCTCCTCCTTCTTTAGAGTGTTCTTCAGTCCTCCCTTGGACTGCCTTCCGTGACCCTACTACCATATGGATGGGCTATGGTTGGATGGAAGACCGAATATATTCCCCCCTTCCATATGAACCCTCATTCCGGATGAAGGTCTGCAAGGCTGAGCCTTTGCTTTCCCCCCATCCACGCTTTTTCTTTATCTTTCATCAACCCTGGGCCGACTGCCGGCAGCCATATCGGACGACTGTCCGCCGTCAGTTTGCTCTGCCGCCACTTGCCATGGGGTACCGTTGATTGGCGACCCAACGGCAACCGGCACACACTCTGGCCGGCCGCCGGCAACCATGTTGACTGCCGGCGGCCGGTCATCCAAAGTCTACAGACTTTTTCCGCCGGCTGCCGGCGGGTCCACCTTGATAGAGGGACCCTCCGGCTGCCGGCAGCGGAGCAACTGCCGGCGACCTGCCACCCCTTATCTTGAAGGCAGTATATACCTTCAATAGCCCAGGCAGGCAGGCACACATTACTGATGGCAATGGTCTGTACTGTAGCCTATACAAAAAAAAAAAAAAAAAAATTCCACCCTACAAGGTATCATCATGGACAGCTTATTGTGAGACCACCACATCTAGAAAGCGAATCTCTCTGCTTAATTAATGGATAATATCCATTACTAGAAAATCCCCAATATTGAACCTGGAAGACAGTGTTAAGATTACACTTTATATCCAAGGATATCTTTCCATATAATTCATCAAGAATTTACTGTTCAGTATTGGAGGAGGTCATAGCAATGGGCTGGACAGGAGGCACATGTGGGTGTCTTTCCCTTTTTCTAGCTTACACTATCCTAAGCTAAATAAAAATTTATGAATCTGTATGATGAAATCTGAGATTTTTACTGAATACTTATATGCTTTTCTTTCTTTACAGGAGGAGCATCCTGAGTGCGGGAACCATTTTTGCAAGGTCTGCAGTAAGAACTTCTGCGGCCATGATATGTGCAGGACCCACGCGCGCTGCGCAATTATGAAGGGATCTCTGAAGTATTGAGACCCAAAGGTATGTACCGTTTGTGACAAACTGGTAAAAGAGGCTTTTGATGATCAGAAGTCCACAGAGTCAAGGGATGCAGCAAAAGATACGCTGCGAAAATGGGTCAGAGGTTTTCAGAAGAACACCTCTGGCCCATATCTTCCTAATGAGAAGATGAGGGTTTGTCTGTTCCCTAGAGCATCTTCGGATGCAATTGTTCCCCAGGCTCAACCTGAGATTCCTCTCGTCCACATTCAGGTAGAATCTGATGTATCCGATGCCTTGAAGGACATCCATTTAGAAGACAACATGTCAGTTGTCTCCGAGGAGACTGAACGTAATCTCCCAGTGGAAGAACTGGAGCAAGAAACTGTCTTTCCTCCTGAAGACGACGAAGAGAAAGCCGAAACGATTTCAGTTTCTTTGGCTACAGTGGCTGGCCCTTTTCCGTCGACTTCTTCTTCTGCTCCCCAGCTAGACTCCATCACCAATACGCTGCATTCGCTTTTGACCATGTTCCAGGACATGCAAAAGCAGTCGTCCGAGAAGGAGGCTTCTCTACGGACTGAAATGCACCAGCTCGTGTCTACGCGTTTAGCCCCCAAGAAGCTAAACATCAAAGAACTTCCCGCCTTTTCTGACATCAATCCTTGGAGGTATGCTAAGCACATGCCGATGTCAGGGGGGAAGATCTTCCTCTCCGAGAAACTGGGTACTGTCCCAGTAGATGATGTAGAGTTCTGGGCCAGCAAAGGGGCCTATCCGGATTGTTACGTCCGCCTGAGGACGGAACCTTCTTCCAAAGAAGAAACAGAGACGAAAGAGGTCATGATTCTGGACCTCCCCAAGGCCCAAGTTTACCAAAACCTTGAAGGAGAGGGCCTTCTCTAGCTCCAAGGTGCCTGCTCTCAGCAAGAAGCACCCTTCCTTCATTGCTGATTCTTCCCGTGCCTTCCCCTTTATGGAGAAAGGGTTTAAGGCAGCCTTGAAGGCAGTCGAGGCAGGAAAACCTTGTCCTACACTCGAGGAGTGTAAACCCTTTTCCCTTGCCCTACCATCTGACGATGCGGACTGGAAGGATGTCTATAACACCTTCTCAGTCGGGAAGCTGGAGGCTGACATTGCTGGACGTCAGTTCGGTGAAGACCTCCCAAAGTTATCGGACTTTCACCTGCGCAGGGAGCAGGAGACCAAAGAACGACTTGCCACCTCTATGTCTCTTCAAACCGGGTTAGAGACGATGGCAAGTGTTCCCGAGACCCCAGATATGTTCATGGTCTTTGCCAAAGCTCATTTGGCAACGGTCACCAAAGACCTATATAATTTCATTAAGGCCCGCCGGGCTTGCAGAGAGTTCGTGTTCGTCTCGGCTGCGGTGATAGCCTCCAACATCTGGGGAAAAGACCTCTTCCCAAGTGAAGTGGTTAAAGAGGTCGTGGACAAAGCTGCAACGGAGAACAGGAATCTCCTCTCCAAGTGGGGCTTGTCCTCCAAAAGAGTCTTCCGCTGAAGAGGGTCCCCAGCCGAAAAGGAAGACAAAATGACCCAGAGTGCCCTCTCGTCCTCGACAACAACAACAGCTCCACGTGGCCATGGTGCCCCAGACGGTGGCACAACCACCCACCACTTTCCAGCTGGTGCCCCAACCAGTGGCGACTCAGTCGCCCGTCTTCACCCTAGCCTTTGAAAGGCAATCGACGACCTTTAGGCCGAGGTCTCGAGCATCCTCTAGACGCCCCTCTAGAGGTAGGGGCAACAGAGGTGGACGTGGCCAAGGAGGCAAACCCTCCAACCAGCACTCCAAGTGAGATGCTACCGGTAGGAGGGAGACTTCTCCTCTTCCGGGAACGCTGGATCTTCGATCCCTGGGCCCACAGCCTAATCAAGAACGGACTGGGGTGGAGTTGGAGTACAACTCCACCGAACTTCCCTCAATTCTTCCAACACTCAACCCCCATATTGGAAGAATACGTTCAGGAACTCTTAGACAAGAGAGTTGTAAGGAGGGCAAAGTCCATCAAATTCCAAGGAAGGCTATTCTGTGTTCCGAAGAAAGACTCGGAAAAGCTCAGAGTCATTCTGGACCTTTCACCACTCAACAAGTTCATAGTGAACTACAAGTTCAGATTGCTGACGCTCGAACACATCAGGACCCTTTTGCCCAAACAGGCATACACAGTCTCCATAGACATGACGGATGCGTACTGGCACGTTCCAATCAACCGTCAAGTTTCCCCTTACCTAGGATTCAAGCTACAGAAAATACAATACGTCTTCAGAGCCATGCCCTTTGGTCTGAACATAGCCCCAAGGGTATTCACCAAAATTGCGAATGCAGTCATTCATCAACTACGCCTAAAGGGAATTCAGGTAGTAGCCTACCTGGACGACTGGCTGGTGTGGGCAGCATCCAAGGAGGAGTTCACGCAAGCCTCCAAGGAAGTGATCCAGTTCCTGGAACACCTAGGATTCAAGATCAACTTGGAAAAGTCTCGACTATATCCAGCTCAGAAGTTCCAGTGGCTGGGTGTCCACTGGAACTTGCAGTCACACTGCCTCTCCATTCCATCAAAGAAGAGGAGAGAGATAGTGGGATCTGTCAAGAGACTCCTTCAATCCGACAGGATATCAAGAAGGCAACAGGAGAGTGTTGGGGTCTCTCCAGTTCGCCTCAATGACAGACCCAATATTGAGAGCTCAATTAAAAGATGCATCAGGAGTTTGGAGAAAATACGCATCAAACGCTCGAAGAGATCTAAAAAGACCGATACCGAATCGTCTGCGATTCCTCCTCAAGCCATGGTCGGAGGCCAAGTATCTAAAGAAGAAGGTACCCTTACAACCGCCTCCACCGTCAGTCACCATTCACACGGATGCCTCGAAGGAAGGGTGGGGAGGCCATTGTCACCATCGGAAAGTTCAAGGAACCTGGTCTTCCCTCTTCAAAACCTTCCACATCAACTTTCTGGAAGCCATGGGAGTTTTTCTTTCACTGAAAAAACTGAAACTGCGCTGCTCAATCCACATCCGACTGGTATCAGACAGCAAGGTTGTAATGAGATGCCTAAATCGACAGGGCTCGAGATCGCCTCAAATGAATCAAGTAATATTGGCCATCCTCCGGCTAGCGGAGAAGAAGAGATTGCAATTGTCAGCAGTTCACTTTCAAGGGTTCCGCAATGTGATGGCGGACGCTCTATCCAGGTTCAACCCGATAGAGTCAGAA
>NC_090754.1:25394674-25399674 GCF_036898095.1 Palaemon carinicauda | reverse complement strand
ACTATTTCCTTCGTTTGCAGACCTAAATTATGACAGGTTATCACTCTAACAATGTCATCGTAACTTGTACGGGGTCTAGACATCACTGGGGGGGTTTGATAGACAAAAATGCTGCGAGAACTCACAAAAGAACGATTGCAACTCGGCCCTCTCAAACTGACACAACCTCACTCCACGACTACAGGAAACACACTGGCTAGCTTCCACCTACGCAGATATGTAGATGCCAACTTGTATAAAAAGATGCCAATTAGTCAATTTGTCCCAGTCGATTTTTTCCCCGATAAACCCCATGCCTCCGCTTTACGCGGAACGCTGTGTCCGGCCCACTACCCGGACAGACCGATCCGCGCTGACTGTATATATATATATATATATACATACATACATACATACGCACACACACATATATGTATATATATATATATATATAATATATATATATATATATATATATATCCTAATTCGTGTATATAGATGTATGTTGTACGTCTAGGTAAATGAACTCAATATTCATGAGTATTCCACAAAAAACTTATATCTCAGCATATATATACTGTATATATATATATATATATATATATATATATATATATATATATATATATATATATATATATATATATATATATATATATATATATATATATATATATATATATATATATATATATATACAGTGAACCCTCGTTTATCGCGGTAGATAGGTTCCAGACGCGGGCGCGATAGGTGAAAATCCGCGAAGTAGTGACATCATATTTACCTATTTATTTAACATGTATATTCGGACTTTTAAAACCTTCCCTTGTACGTAGTACTGTTAACAAACCACCCTTTAATGTACAGAACACTTAATGCATGTACTACAGCACCCTAAACTAAAACAGGCACAAATATTAAAGGCGATTTTATATCATGCGTTTCCTAAACACCTAAAAAGCACGATAAAAAATGGCAACCAATGTTTTGTTTACGTTCATCTCTGATCATAATGAAGAAACAAACTCATTTAGTGTACACATATATGTATAGGTTAGTTTTTGCATCGATTATATTGATTATACAGTACTGTATGTTGATTTTTTTATTACCAATGTTTTAGTTTACGTATTTTTCTTAGGACTTCCAAATGAAATCTTTTTCTTTATGACGCCGCCTGAAACGACGGCGTGTACGCTCAATAAACAACCACGCTCAGAACAAACAAGGCATTTAACGCGCATGATGATAGTGATAAATAATGATACAGTACATACAGTATTTACAGTAAAAGCATTTACAAAATATGTTACCTTACAAATATAAATTATACAGTACTTGTACGTAGCAAAGCAGGAAAACAATTTGAGAGAGAGAGAGAGAGAGAGAGAGAGAGAGAGAGAGAGAGAGAGAGAGATTGTTTTACGTACGTAAATGTAAATTTTAAACAAAAAAAATATGATAGGTTACAACATGTAGACTTTTAAAACCTTCCCTTTAACTTAATGCATACAGTACGTACATTACTAAACTATAAAACAGGTTAAAGTAAAAAATAAAGATTGTTACTGTACTCACCACGAAAGAAGTTGAAGAAAAACTTGAATGGTGATGGCGATGAATTTGCTGCACAGTAGAAATGATGATGATGAAGCTGATGATGTGTTCTACTGTGCAGTCAATAATAGTATTTTACGTCTCTTCAGACGGAGGTGTCTTTTCCTGGGACACCTCTTCAACTTCTTCCTGGGAAACTTCTTCAATTTCTTCCGAAGGCGTACTAGCAGGAGGAACTGGCTCTTTTTTGCGAGGCTGGAAGAACATTGTGATCGGAAGTTGTTGCCGCTGCTTCTTTTTTTCGATCCAAGAGCATCCTGTAGGGAGTCATGATGTCATCGACCTTATTTGAGAATTGCATCGAGCGAACCATATCCTCGTCCCACTCTTGTAACATTTCTTTCGCCTCCTTGATATGGTTGCAGAACTTGGCAAGCCGTTCTAATGTTAAGCCCGTTTCTTCGACATTTTCTTGGGTCTCTTCCTGGGCACCCTCACTCTCTTCCTCACTTGCCGATTTCGTCAGGTCTTCGAGGTCTGCGTCAGTTAGGGCTGGGAATGGCAGTCCAACAACTCGTCGACGTCTTCAGTCGTCATGTCGCCAAACCCGTCACCTCCAATTATGGCAGCCAACTGCACAGATTTCCGTATTGCAGAGTGTTGGATTTCCGACGGAGTAAATCCCTTGTCGTCGTAAATAATATCGGGCCACAGCTTCTTCCAGCTCGCATTCACGGTTGCAGGTTTCATCTCTTGAAGTGCCTTTTGAATATTCTGCAGGCACGTGGCTATGGTGTACTGCCGCCAGTACGCCTTCAAGTTGAAATCTTCATCCTCGTCATCTTGGGCAGCATCCACACATGCAACGAGGTCCGCCAAGGTATTCTTCGTGTAGAGGGCCTTGAACGCCCTGATAACCCCCTGGTCCATCGGTTGAATTAATGACGTGGTGTTGGGTGGCAGGAACTCAACCTGAACGCCCTCACGCGACAGGTCAGTTGCGTGTCCACCAGCGTTATCCATAAGGAGAAGGATCTTGAATGGCAAGCCCTTCTCTAAGAGATATTCATGGACTTGCGGGATGAAACACTGGTGGAACCAGTTGGAGGTCAGCATCTTCGTAATCCATGCTTTTTGATTATGCATCCAGTACACGGGAAGGAGATTCTTATTTTTATTTTTCAAAGCGCGAGGATTTTTCGACTTATAAATAAGCCCCGGCTTTAACAAAAATCCAGCAGCATTGCCACACATCACGAGGGTAACGCGATCCTTGAATGCCTTAAAGCCAGAGGCTTTGGCTTCCTCTTTGAACAGGAAAGTTCGCGACGGCATTCTCTTCCAAAACAAGCCGGTTTCATCCATATTAAAGACTTGTTCCAGCTTGTATCCACCTTCAGCGATAATGTTCTTGAAAGTCTGGTTCACGTAAGTTTCAGCAGCGGCAGTGTCAGCGGAAGCAGACTCCCCATGCAGGGAAACGCTTTTCAGGGCGAAGCGTTTCTGAAACTTCGCGAACCATCCTTTGCTTGCGGAAAAACGTTTCTGAGGCTGGGAATCAGTGGATGTCCCTGGTTGAGGATCATCTGCATCATCATCATCTTCAGCATGGTTGCCGTCGTCGTCTTTAGGTTCCTTTGCAGCAAAATTCTCATATAAGCTCAAAGCCTTTGTTTGGATGGTGTTCGTATCCAACGCTATGTTCTTCTTCCGGCAGTCGGCAATCCACACAGCTAAAGCACCTTCCATGCGTACGATCGTTTTATTACGCGTTGTAACGACTCGCTTCGCTGATCTGCTAAAGGGGATTGCAGCAGTCTTTCTAATGTTCGCCTCGTCCTTTTTGATATAGCGAACGGTGGATTCGTTGATGCCAAAATGGCGGCCGGCGGCCGCGTAACTTCTACCATCTTTTAACATGTCGAGAAGCGTAACCTTCTCAGCTATCGTCATCATCCTTCGGTGGCGTTTAGGCTCACTACCAGCCTTACTAGAAGCAGAACGCTTGGGAGGCATTGTACAGTAGGATTTAACAGAAAGTTCAACAAAAAGTTCAACTTAAAACAGTCGCACACAGCACAGATTAAACTTCACAAACTTAAGAACGTCTACTCAGCAATACGCGGAAAGAGAAAGTGAACGATCCAGCCCCGCGAGAACTTTGATGCTGCGGGTAGAAGATGCGGGCAAAACACCAATCACAGGCTAGATAACAAAACTTGAGTTTTGATTCGTCATCTATCAGCGCTTGAACCAATCACAACCCGTCTTACAGTACTATGATGCGTTGGTTACTCATAGAAGATGCCCCGCGCATAATGAACGTACGTAGATTAAGTACAATACCGTAATAATAATAAATAATGATAATAATACTGTACAGTAATAATAATAATAATAATGATAATAATAATAATAACAATAATAATTTTATTAACAACAACAACAATAATAATAATAATAACAATAATAATAAAAATTTACGTACGCTAATTTACGCTCTCTCTCTCTCTCTCTCTCTCTCTCTCTCTCTCTCTCTCTCTCTCTCTCTCTCTCTCTCTCTCTCTCTCTCTCGTACGCTTACAGTATTCGAAATGTGATTTTTGCAACAAAGAATATTATTGGATGCAGTACTGTACTACGTACGTATACATACAAAAGATTCATGGAAAAGAAGCACATCCATTACAGTACACACCATTCTAATATGGTATGACTGCATCTGATTTGCGTTTCATGTTCGATTTAATTTTACTACGTACTGAATTATCGTATGATCACATTCTCTTTTCGTGTTTTATTTCTTTCTGTGCTGAATTATATATCATATGTAATGCAATGAACAATCAGTAAGAGCAGATATTACTAATTACAGTATTAATGGAATTACAGGTAACAAAATATCGTATTTGGTTGTCTTCAGATTTCGCGGTATTTTCGAATTTTCCGGAAAATCCGCGATATGTATATATATATGGGTTATGGGAAAACCCCGCGAAGTGGTGAATCCGCGATTGTCGAACCGCGAAGTAGCGAGGGTTCACTGTATATATATATATATAATATATGTATATAATATATATACTGTATATATATATAATATATATATATATATATATATATATATATATATATATATAAATATATATATATATATATATATATATATATATATATATATATATATATATATATATATATATATATATATAAATATATATATATATATATATATATATATATATATATATATATATATATATATATATATATATATATATATATATAGATATATAAATATATATATATATATATATATATATATAATATATATATATATATATATATATATATATATATATATATATATATATATACACAGTATATATATACACAGTATATATATATATATATATATACACAGTATATATATACACAGTATATATATACATACATATATACAT
>NC_090754.1:25392626-25394174 GCF_036898095.1 Palaemon carinicauda | reverse complement strand
ACAGACTCCATGGAATCTGCAAAACGGGAGGCTCTGAATGAGTTGCTGGGGTCAGGTAGCCGCGCCCTTAAATTCCTGACCTTTCAGTCTTTGGCTCTCTCCGCAAACTGGATTCTCCGGAGAAGAGACGCCCTAGTCAAGAACCTTCCCATTAAGATTCCTGACAGGGAAGCGAAAGCCTTGAAGACCTGCTCCGTCTGGGGGGAGCAGCTTATTCCGACGAAGAAGGCGGAAGAGGTCGTGGAGAAGTTGGCCAAAAAGAGGGAGCTACCTACCCTGAAGCCACAGACGGCACGCCGCCCCATCTTCAGGAGGCCAGTGACAGAAGCACCCATGGCCGCGCGTACCACACCAACTCAAGGAAGGAGGGAACCCTCGTCAGGACAGTGGTCTTCCTCTGTGGTTCCCCCCCGAAGAGGTTCATCTTCTAACCCCCCAACGTATAGGTCTTCTTTCTACTCCTCCAGGAGGGGGAGAACAGGCCGTTCTTCCCGTAGGAGATAAGATGGGAGGCCCCCCTCCCCTGCCCAAGCCTCAGGTAGGGGGATGCCTCAGACTCACTTGGCAAGCATGGAAGCTCCACGGAGCAGATCCGTGGACAGTAACAGTACTAAAGGAGGACTACAGGATCCCCTTCATGGAAGAGACCCCCCCTAGTTCCAGCAACGCAGGCAGACTGGTTGGTGCCCAAGGACCTGGCGAAGAGGGCAGCATTGGACGAAGAAGTCAAGACGTTGCTGCAGAAGGGAGCTTTAGAAACAGTGATATTCCCGGGTCTGGGGTTCTACAGCCGCCTGTTCCTAGTGGAAAAAGCGACAGGAGGGTGGAGACCTGTAATAGACCTGTCAGCCCTCAACAGGTTTCTCAGGAAAGTGACCTTCAAAATGGACACTCCAAGAACGGTCATGGCATCCTTGAGAGAGGGCGACTTTATGATTTCTATAGACCTCAAGGACGCCTACTTCCAAGTGCCCATTCATCCGTCGAGCAGGAAGTTTCTCCGGGTCAAGTGGGTTACCCAGGTGTTACAATTCAAGGCCCTATGCTTCGGTCTTTCAACAGCCCCCCCAGGTATTCACGAGGGTCTTTACGACGGTCTCCATATGGGCCCACGAACGGGGCATTCGACTCATCAGATACCTGGACGACTGGTTACTCCTTTCATCCTCAAAGGAAGACTTGAAACAACAGGGCGAAGATCTTCTTCAATTGTGCAAGACCCTGGGCATCGTGGTCAACTTGGAGAAATCACAGCTAACCCCATCCAACAGGAGGACGTACCTTGGAATGGTCCTGGATTCGTTACAGGTCAAGGCATTCCCAACCACGGAAAGGCTGGACAACCTGGATCGAGTGCTCCGGCCCTTCCTTCTGGGTCGCCCCAGAAGAGCGCAGGATTGGCAAAGGTTGGTAGGGCACCTGGTGTCCCTAGAGAAGCTGGTATCTCACGGGAGACAGAACTTAAGGGTGGTTCAATGGAACCTGAAAAAACATTGGAACCAGAAAAGTTCCCCGGACATTGTGGTTCCTCTCCTTCAGGAGTCCAGG
>NC_090754.1:25222626-25387626 GCF_036898095.1 Palaemon carinicauda | reverse complement strand
CTCTATCATATGCTTTCTCCAGATCCATAAACGCAACATACACCTCCTTACCTTTTGCTAAATATTTCTCGCATATCTGCCTAACTGTAAAAATCTGATTCATACAACCCCTACCTCTTCTAAAACCACCCTGTACTTCCAAGATTGCATTCTCTGTTTTATCCTTAATCCTATTAATCAATACTCTACCATACACTTTTCCAACTACACTCAAAAAACTAATACCTCTTGAATTACAACACTCGTGCACATCTCCCTTACCCTTATATAGTGGTACAATATATGCACAAACCCAATCTACTGGTACCATTGACAACACAAAACACATATTAAACAATCTCACCAACCATTCAAGTACAGTCACACCCCCTTCCTTCAACATCTCAGCTTTCACACCATCCATACCAGATGCTTTTCCTACTCTCGTTTCATCTAGTGCTCTCCTCACTTCATCTATTGTAATCTCTCTCTCATTCTCATCTCCCCTCACTGGCACCTCAACACCTGGAACAGCAATTATATCTGCCTCCCTATTATCCTCAACATTCAGCAAACTTTCAAAATATTCCGCCCACCTTTTCCTTGCCTTCTCTCCTTTTAACAACCTTCCATTTCCATCTTTCACTGTCTCTTCAATTCTTGCGCCAACCTTCCTTACTCTCTTCACTTCTTTCCAAAACTTCTTCTTATTCTCTTCATATGACTGACCCAATCCCTGACCCTACCTCAGGTCAGCTGCCCTCTTTGCCTCACGTACCTTGCGCTTTACTTCCACATTTTTCTCTCTATATTTTTCATACTTCTCTATACTATTACTCTGCAGCCATTCTTCAAAAGCCCTCTTTTTCTCTTCCACTTTTACCTTCACTCCTTCATTCCACCATTCACTGCCCTTCCTCATGCTGCCTCCAACAACCTTCTTGCCACATACATCACTTGCAATCCCAACAAAATTTTCTTTGGCTAACTTCCACTCCTCCTCTAAATTACCAGTTTCTCTTACTCTCACCTCGTCATATGCCATTTTCAACCTTTCCTGATATTTACTTTTTACCCCCGGTTTTATTAGCTCTTCAATCCTCACTACATCTCTTTTACATCCACCTACTCTATTCCCCCACTCTTTTGCTACAACTAATTTTCCTTCCACCAAAAAATGATCAGACATACCGTTAGCCATACCCCTAAACACGTGCACGTCTTTCAATCTTCCAAACATTCTTTTAGTTATCAACACATAATCCATTAATGCCCTTTCTACTACTCTTCCATTTGCCACTCTTACCCATGTATACTTATTTTTATCTTTCTTTTTAAAGAAGCTAGCACTTATTACCATCTCTTGTTCAACACACATGTCTACCAGTCTCTCACCCCTCTCATTTTCACCTGGTACGCCATACTTCCCAATGACACCTTCTACCTCTCCAGCGCCCACTCTAGCATTTAAGTCACCCATAACAACTACATAATTCCTTCTACCCAGTCCTTCTACACACCTAGTTAATTCATTCCAGAACTCATTCCGCTCTTCTTCACTTTTCTCACTACCTGGCCCATACGCACTGACAAACGCCCAACATTCCCTACCCAACCTAACCCTTACCGACATTAACCTAGATGATATCTCCTTCCATTCCACTACTTTACCTGTCATCCATTCACTCAGCAATAACGCCACACCCTCTCTCGCTCTTCCCCTTTCAATCCCAGACACTCTACCAGACATTTCACCAAACATCACTTCACCTTTTCCTTTCATCTTTGTCTCACACAAGGCCAATACATCCATCCTTCTACTTCTAGACATACTTCCAATCTCACATCTTTTACTCTCTATCGTACTACATCCAGGCACATTCAAACACCCCAAAACTAGAGTGCGGGGAGCAGTCACTCTCCCCCCAGCTCCATCTCCTTGTCGATGTCTCGCAGGAATTTTATACAGGAGAGGGGGTTCCCAGCCCCCTCGTCCCGTCCCTTTTAGTCGCCTCTTACGACACGCAGGGGTAACGTTGGCGCTATTCTAATTTTTATATGCCCCCGCGGCCACTGTATATATATATATAATATATATATATATATATAAATATATATATATATATATATATATATATATATATATATATATATATATATATATACACATACATATATACATATACACACACAGTGGAACCTCTACACACGAACGTATCTACATCCAAATTTTCCAACACCCGAAGTAAAATTCGAGCAATTTTTCGACTCTACACTCGAATTTTATTTTGACACACAAAGTAAGCAATTTTCGTCATACCAGTTGTATCCGAATTTTTCGACACGCGAAGTACAATTCGAACACGTTCCTACTCTACACCCGAATTTTTTTTCGACACCCGAAGTAAACAATACCCGTACACGTAGATGGTACTTATAGCACCGGATGTATTTTTTATTTCCACCGATAGAAGGCAGCACTTCGACCTCAGAGGGACCCTCAATTAGCGTGGCTTGGGTCCTTCCTCTGTTCTTGTCGGCTTCGTGTGGTTGTGCCCTGTGCGTTCTGCTATTAACTGTGTTTTAATCGTGATTTTTTACGTTCATCCTTATACTGTATTTTACGTAAATCATGGGTCCTAAAAGGCTTAGTTTCGCAAGTGGTAGTGGTAGTGGTGAGAAAAGGAAGAAGGAAATGCTTTCTTTAGAAGTAAAGCAAGAAGTTATTGAAAAGCATGAGCTTGGCGGACGTCCACGTGGGTGAACTTGCAAAAGAATATGGCCGAAACATGTCGACGATCTCGACAATCTTGAAACAGAAAGAAGCCATTAAAGCAGTGAAACCTTCTAAGGGGATCACCATCATTTCAAAACGTCGTAGCCCTGCCATAGAAGAGATGGAACAACTTCTGCTAATCTGGATCAAGGACAGAGAGATTGTTGGCAACACCATCACCGAAACTATCATCTGCGAGAAGGCGCACGCTATCTTCACTGACTTGAAGGAGGCGAGCTCTGGGGGTGATGCTGGGGAGAGTTCAACCGAACGTTCCTCAGACGATTTCAAGGCATCTCGTGGCTGGTTTGAAAAATTTAAGAAACGGTCCGGGATTTATTCAGTTGTTCACCACGGAGAGGCTGCTAGTGCGGACACAAAGGCTGCAGCTGACTTTGTGAAGAGCTTTGAAAGGACCGTGCAGGAAGAAGGCTACGTAGAGCAGCAGGTGTTGAATTGTAATGAAACCGGGCTGTTTTGGAAGAAGATGCCCAGTCAAACCTACATCATCGCCGAAGAGAAGAAATTGCCTGGGCATAAGCCAATGAAGGATCGGTTGACTCTTGTCCTATGTGCCAACGCTAGCGGGGACTTCAAAGTCAAGCCCTTAATGGTTTACCATTCGGAGAACCCTAGGGCCTTTAAGGCACAGAATGTGGATAAGGACCAGCTTCATGTTTTCTGGCGATCCAACTTGAAGGCCTGGGTCACTAGGCAGTTCTTTGTCCAATGTGTTAATCAAGTTTTTGGTCCTTCTGTGAAGAAGTATCTTCATGAGCAGAAATTGCCTTTAAAGTGCCTGCTATGCCTTGAAAATGCACCCGCTCACCCCCCCGGACTCGAAGATGATATCTTCGAAGAATTTAAGTTCATAAAGGTGCTGTATCTTCCACCGAATACCACCTCTATCTTCCAGCCCATGGACCACTAAGTCATCTCAAACTTCAAGAAGCTCTACACCAAGCACCTATTCGAGCAGTGCTTTAATGTCACGCAAAGCACAAACTTAACTTTGCGTGAAATTTGGAAAAGCCACTTTAACATCGTGCACTGCTTGAAGATCATAGATCAGGCTTGGGTGGGATTAACTCGACGAACCCTCAATTCTGCCTGGAAGAAGCTGTGGCCTGATGCAGTTTCTCCCCGAGATTTCGAAGGTTTTGACCCCGAACCTGATCCCGTGGTGGGTGCAGCAGAAGACGTAGAGGAAATCATCTCGCTTGGCAAGTCCATGGGTCTGGAGGTCGACGCAGGTGACATCATGGAACTCGTCGCCGAACATCACGACGAACTTACTACAGAGGAGCTCAAGGAACTCCATGCTATGTCTGAGCACATGAGTGATGACGAGGAAGGGATCGAGAAGGTAGAACATGTGTTAGGTTCGGTGCAAATAAAAGAGGTGTTAGGAAAATATCAAGACGTGGTCGACTTCATCGACAAATACCATCCAAAAAAAATGGCAGGTTTGTCGTGTAGTTGCGCAGTTCGATGATGTTTGCCTAACTCATTTTTAAAACATTCTGAAAAGCCATACAGAGCAACTTTCTATCGATAGGTTCTTTGAAAAAACTACAAAGCGAACTCCTGATGAAGAGGAAGGAATTAGTTCAAAGAAAACGGCAAAGAGTGAAGAGAAGAAAATTCAATCAATTTTAAGTGTAGAGAGTGAAAGTGATTAAAATTAATCATCAAAAAGAAAAAAAGAAAAGGTAAAAAAAAATATAAAATATAAAAATAAAAAAAATAAATAAGCTAAGTTAGGTTAAACTTCACTTAGTGTAAGTTAGAATAAGTTACGGTAGTGTACGTTTATCGTAGTCACTCTCTCTACCTCCTCGCCACCCGTCCGTCTCCTCTCTGCGTAGCAAGACCAACACCTGCGCTGGACTTCTAAGGTAAAGTGACGCTAAAAACCCGTTTCTTATTTATTATTTCCTTATAATTATTCTTATTCACATGTCTATTATCTAATTTAGTGTGCATTATTGTCATGTATAATTATGTGTAGTAATTTATTAAGGAGTTATCATAGGTTTTTGGGTTCAACCACGGATTAATAATATTTCAATGTATTCTTATGGGAAAATTCGTTTCTACAACTGAACATTTTCTACACCCGAAGTCGGTTGTGGAACGGATTAAATTCGTATGTAGAGGTACCACTGGTGGAACCTCTACATACGAACGTATCTACATCCGAATTTTCCAACATCCGAAGTAAAATTCGAGCAATTTTTCGACTACACCCGAATTTTATTTCGACACACAAAGCAAGCAATTTTCGTCGTACTAGTTGTATCCGAATTTTTCGACAAGCGAAGTACAATTTGAACACGTTCCTACTCTACACCCGAATTTTTTTTCGACACCCGAAGTAAACAATACCCGTACACGTAGATGGTACTCATAGCACCGGATGTATTTTTTATTTCCACCAATAGAAGGCAGCACTTCGACCTCAGAGGGACCCTCAATTAGCGTGGCTTGGGTCCTTCCTCTGTTCTCGTCGGCTTCGTGTGGTTGTGCCCTGTGCGTACTGCTATTAACTGTGTTTTAATCGTGATTTTTCACGTTCATCCTTTTACGGTATTTTACGTAAATCATGGGTCCTAAAAGGCTTAGTTTCGCAAGTGGTAGTGGTAGTGGTGAGAAAAGGAAGAAGGAAATGCTTTCTTTAGAAGTAAAGCAAGGAATTATTGAAAAGCATGAGCGTGGCATCCGCGTGAGTGAACTTGCAAAAGAATATGGCCGAAACATGTCGACGATCTCGACAATCTTGAAACAGAAAGAGTGTGAAAGTGATTAAAATTAATCATCAAAAAGAAAAAAAGAAAATATAAAAAAAATAAAAAATATAAAAATAAAAAAAATAAATAAGCTAAGTTAAAGTTCACTTAGTGTAAGTTAGAATAAGTTACGGAAGTGTACGTAGTCACCCTCTCTACCTCCTCGCCGCCCATCCGTCTCCTCTCTGCGTAGCAAGACAGACACCTGCGCTGGACTTTTAAGGTAACGTGACGCTAAAAACCCGTTTCTTATTTCTTATTTCTTTATAAATATTCTTTTTTGCATGTCTATCATCTAATTTAGTGTGCATTATTGTCATGTGTAATTATGTGTAGTAATTTATTTAGGAGTTATCATAGGTTTTTGGGCTCAACCACGGATTAATCCAATGTATTCTTATGGGAAAATTCGTTTCGACAACCGAACATTTTCGACACCCGAAGTCGGTTGTGGAACGGATTAAATTCATATGTAGAGGTACCACATATATATATATATATATATATATATATATATATATATATATATATATATATATATATATATATATATGTGTGTGTGTGTGTGCGTGTGTGTGTGTGTGTGTGTGTGTGTGTATATGTATATATATATAACGGATTTTGAGCGAAGCAAAAAATCTATTTTTGGGTGAGATAGCCATGGCGTCCTGATGGAAGATTCCTTATTGGTAGCTTCCTTGGGAATATTACTACTAAGATATTCCCAGAGAATTTAACCACAGGTTATCACAGAATTCTAACTTCTGGAGCGAGTATCCTAAAGGTTTCCCTTTAAGACATCGTATATCAACAGGGGACGCATGTACTAACGCGCCACATAGCTATCTGCACCCCACATAGAGTTAACACTTCGATATGAAGGGGCGGAGAATAGCTGGGGAGCCGTTCCACAGCTATACTCGTCCGTGGCTACTTTTGGTACTCGAAACGTAAACAAACGGGCGCCATTGCTAAATGACGTCACGTCCGTCCTCATCCTGATGCCAGTTGCTTGCCAATCACCATGATACAGCAGGACAGGGTGGGGCCTGAAAGGCTGGACGAAAGTAGCAGGGAGGGTCCATCAGGACGCCATGGCTATCTCACCCAAAAATAGATTTTTCGCTTCGCTCAAAATCCGTTTTTTGGGTTCAAGCCATGGCGTTCTGATGGAAAAATACCAGAGAATCAATGTATCGTGGTAGATTTCCCCTTGTAGAGTAAGTGCCGAGGGCTTTGAATAAGGTAAGCATAGTGACCTCGATAGAGGTTCCGTGGGGATGTAACTTCCTGCCCCCCTTGGCAGAGAAGTCCCAACGGACCATGCCGAAGATCAAAGTGGTCATCGAAGGGCTACCCACCTTGCGGAGAGAACGTGAAGAACTCGGAGACAAGACAGAATGGTTGATATTCATATAGGAACATTCTCAATAACAGAAAAGTGGTGGTTAGGCACTGCATTTCATAGCAAGAGAACGATCTGGTCTCGAAGATATAGCGCAAGTAAGTATTCAGTTAGGAATATTACACAGCATAGGTGAGTATATAATATGGATTGAACCTATTATTCTTCATTATTTTAAAAGAAAGGGGATAATGAAACTATGACAACCATGTATTTCATAGTATGAGTAGGAGCGGAGTGAGACGCACAAGTAATAAAATAGAAATTTTATTTCTCAATTGCAGGATATAGTAAAATAAATGCAATAAGGGATGTAAAATTAATTTACAATAAATTATAATGTACATAGTAATGAAAGACTTCGCTCTTGAATCTGAAAGAAAATTTCAAATTATTAGAAGGCACAGGTTCCATAGGAACGTCAGTCTTTAATAAGGAAAAAACACATCATGCTCTAGGCATGCGGCACTCATGTGACGACTATGACATTTCACCTTGTAAAGAACAGTCTATGAAAAACACTAAGTGTCTCTGAAATCACTACGTATCACACGAGGGTCAACATAGGCACCCGAAGAGTTAAAGTCCCAAGTAACTCACTGTTCTATGCAGAGTTAATTGCAGGTTTCATAACACTACCTGCGGCTACCACGAAATGTTTGACTTCATGCACTTGCTTCGCGTAGTGCTTGAAGAAAACACGCGAGGATTTCCAGCCTGTGAAACTCTTGAGGCTTTCGAAATCCATGCTCTGGAAAAATTTCAGAGACGATGCGACTTTTCTAGGATCATGACCTGCGGGTGTACTGTCAGGATCCGCTCTACGAATGAAGTAGGTGATTTTCGCTCTTAGTTGTTTCAGTGACAGGTCGCTACCCGATGTTTCTCCTTTGAAGAGTTGGCCTCCACCAAAGTCAGAAGTTCTACGAAGATAGACCTTGAAGCTCTCTACCGGACATAGAGAGGCATCTTCTTTCAGGGGGCAGATTCTCCAAGGGCCCCATCTTTTGGTGGGTAGTTCATTTTTTGCGAGAAACGTCGGATCCGGGAAGAGGGTAAGGTCTCCTGAGTCTGTAAACAGGATGTGACCCTCGTCTCTTGATAATGCCACTATTTCGCTGACTCGGGCTCCTGAGGCAAGAGCAAAAAGAAATATAACTTTCTGAGTCAGATCCTTGAGAGGGCACGAATCGTTGTCCAAGTTGGAGGCAAAATGGAGCACCTTGTCCAGGGACCAGGAGATAGGTTTTGGTGGGGGTGCTGGGCGTAGACGAGCGCATGCCTTCGGCAGTTTATTGAAGATGTCGCTGGACAGATCAATCTGGAAGGCGTACAGTAGTGGTCTAGTCAAGGCCGATTTGCAGGTAGAAATCGTGTTGGCTGCTAGCCCTGTCCATGAAGGTGAATGAAGAAGGACATGCAAAAATCAATGGTGATTTCCGTAGGATTTTTTGCCTTGACGAATGAGACCCACTTTCTCCAGGATGATTCGTATTGCCGTCGTGTGGATTTGGTCTTGTATTCCTCGAGGAAGTCTAGACTTTTCTTCGAGATCCCAAACCTCTTCTTCGCGGCTAGGGAGAGAAAATCATGAGATGAAGGTCCCTGACTTTCGATGATGAAGCGAAGACAGTCGACTTCTGTACTTGCTGGGAGAGAACTGGGCCCGGGAGAGGGATCAGCGTGGGCTGTACCTCCAGGACTAGGGGGTACCAATTGCTCCGGGGCCACTTGGGAGCCACTAGGGCTGCTGTCCCTTTGAAGGTTCTCAGCTTGGAGAGGACTTTCAGCAGAAGGTTGGTGGGAGGGAACAGGTAGATCCTGGACCATCTGTTCCAATCCAGTGACATGGCGTCCACTGCTTCTGCCTTGGGGTCCTCGTACGGGGCCACATAACGAGGAAGTTGATTGTTGTCGCTCGTTGCGAAGAGATCGATCTGAAGTTCTGGGACTTGGTGAGAGATGAAGGAGAAGGATCTTGCGTCTAGAGACCATTCCGACTCTATCGGGCTTGTCCGAGATAGAGCGTCCGCCGTCACGTTGCGGAATCCTTGTAGGTGAACTGCAGACAGGTGCCATTTCTTCTTCTCTGCCAAACGGAAGATTGGGAGAAGCACCTGATTTATCTGGGGCGATCTTGAGCCTTGGCGATTGAGACATCGGACTACCACCGAGTTGTCCAGGGTCAGACGAATGTGGATCGAGGAAGGCGGAGAGAGTTTCTTCAGAGTTAGAAGGACTGCCATGGCCTCCAAGATGTTGATATGAAACGTCTTGAATAGGGGAGACCATGTTCCTTGAGCCTGTTTTTGGTGGGAGTGACCTCCCCAACCCTCCTGCGAAGCGTCCGTGTGGATGTTGAGTGATGGAGGTGGGTGTTGAAGAGGGATGGACCTTTTCAGGGCCTTTGCTTCCGACCATGGCTTTAGGAGTAACCGAAGTCTGTTTGGGAGCCGTCTCTTGAGGTCTCTTCGAGCGATGGATGCAGAACGTCTCCAGACTCCCGCGGCATCCTTTATCTGTGCACGCAGCACTGGGTTTGTCACTGAGGCGAACTGTAGAGAGCCTAGAACTCGTTCCTGCTGACGTCTTGAGATCCGTTTGGATTTCAGCAGTTTTTTGACAGACCCTGCTATTTCCTTCCTTTTCTTCTGGGGAATGGAAAGGCGGTGTGACTGAAGATTCCACTGGATTCCTAACCATTGGAACTTCTGAGCTTGAGAGAGGCTAGATTTCTTTCTGTTTATCTTGAATCCCAGGTGTTCCAGAAACTGGGTGACTTTGTTGCAGGATCTTAGACAATCTTCGGGCGATGTAGCCCAGACCAGCCAGTCGTCGAGGTAGGCCATCACCTGGACGCCGCGGAGGCAGAGCTGTTGAACGATGGCGTCTGCCAGCTTTGTGAAGATCCGTGGGGCCACATTGAGGCCGAAGGGCATGGCCCTGAAAGCGTAGCTTTTCCTTTGGAGTCGAAATCCTAGGTAGGAGGAAGCGTGGTGGTTCATTGGAACGTGCCAGTAGGCATCCGCCAGGTCTATGGAGACCGTGTAGGAACCATGAGGCAGAAGGGTCCTTATCTGTTGAAGAGTTAGCATCTTGAACTTGTTGAGGGGAGATAAGTCTAGAATGACTCTGAGTTTGTCGGAGTCCTTCTTGGGGGCGCAAAACAGTCTCCCTTGGAACCTGGTTGACTTTACCCTCCTTATCACCTTCTTGTTCAAGAGTTCTAGGACATATTCTTCCAGAAGGGGGGTTGACTGTTGGAAGAATTGCTGGAAGGTTGGGGCTGGTTGAGTCCAGCTCCAGCCTAGACCCTTCTTGACGATGCTGTGTGCCCAGGGATCGAAGGTCCAACAATCCTGGAATTGGCGGAGTCTTCCTCCCACCGGAAGCACTTCATTGCTTCTGGTTTCCCGAGGGCTTACCACCTCGGCCGCTAGCTCCCTTTCCTCCTCTGCCTCTGGAGGGACGGCGAGATGCATCTCTGCCTGCACCTCTGTTTGAGCCTCTACCTTTGGGACGAAAGGTAGTTGACTGTTGCTCAAAAGCAGGGGTGAAGACCGGCGACTGTGACAAGACCGGTTGAGTGACCAGTTGAAAGGTCTGCTGTTGCTGAGCTGCCACTTGGGGAGTAGCGGATCCCGGAAACTGCCGTCTCTGTTGACGTTGCTGGGGTTTCGGTTTTGTGGGTTTCCTCTTAGGTTGAGGGCCGTCGGTGATCTCTTTCACTAGGGAGGAGGGAAAGAGGTGCTTACCCAAGATGTTGGAGGAAATCAGCCTCCGGGGTTCGTGTCTCACTGTAGCACTTGAGAACACGAATTCACGACAGGCTCTACGAGCCTTCGTGAAGCTGTACTGATCCTTTACTACGGTCGCCAAATGTGTTTTGGCGAGAACCATGTAGTAGTCAGGGACCCTAGTGTCACCGGCCATGACTTCGAGCTGTACTTGGAGGGACATAGATGCGGCGAGACTTTCCTTCGTATCATGTTCCCGACGAAGGAGATGGTCATTAAGTTTTGGAAGGTCCTCGTTAAACTGACGACCAGCGACGTCAGGTTCTAGTTTTCCCACTACAAATGTTGACTGGACATCTTTCCAGTGTCTAACATCAGGGGGAGTAGTCAGGGAGAAGGGTCTGCACTCCTCCAGTGCAGGGCAAGGTTTTCCTTCTTCCACTGCCTTATGCACCGCAGTGAAGGCCTTTTCCAAGAAGGGGAGAGTCGCATCGTCTGGTGCGACGTAGGTCGGGTGCTTCTTGCTAAGCGCCGGTAGTTTTGAGCAGGTGAAGCCCCTACTTTTCACTGTATTGGCCAACATAGCCTGGGCCTTCGGGAGATCGAACACTATAACCTCCTTCGGTTCGGTCTCTTCTTTAGAGGCAGGTTCAGATCTAAGTCGGACGTAACAGTCCGGGTAAGCCTCAAAGTTTGGGAAGAATTCCACTTCTTCCAGCGCGATCGAGCCGACCTTTTCGCTTATGAAGATCTTGCCCGTAGTGATCGGCATGTGCTCGGCATACCTCCAGGGGTTAGTATCCGAGCATGCAGGGAGGTCCTTAACCGAAATCCTTTTCGGCTGCTTCGAACTTCCCATGTTGGACTTGAAGAACTCATGCGTCTCGCGGAGTTTCTTATCCATGAGAGCCTCAAGCATTTTGAAGATCCCCTGGGTGTTGGATGGGGTAGGATCCGGGGTAGCAGATGTAGACGGGAGTGATACATCCGTCAGTGTAGGAGTCGGTGTGGGGGTGGATGTTGGAGCGACCTCCTGCTCCGACTCAGGGTATTCCACCTGATCTTCCTCATAGTCCAGTTCGTCGCCCATGAGGTTCCTCTCCGTGTTCTCCGACACTTCCGACATACGTTCCGCGTTGTCGGCATCCAAACGGCACTCGTGCATGGACTGAGCCATGACTACATCCAGTTCCACCACTATCTGGACGGTGGGAATCTGATCTTTGGGGACCACTGAGTCTGGGGAGGCCTTCGGGAGAAGCAAGGCCCTCAAATCTTCGGTGGTGAGATATGGTCCGGTGGCGTTCTTCTGGAAGCCACGCACCCACTTGCGTAGCTTCTCTCGAGAAGAGTCCCTAACCTCCGTTGAAGGAGGATTGTTGAACGCTTCGACCAGGCGGTCCTTGCAAACTGTACAGTGCTGCGGGTCCCAAAACTTCAGATCGCCTTTCTTGTTGGCGCAGGGGGCGTGGGTCCTACACGCCGTGTGCCCGTAGAAGTGCGGGCGCTTCACTCCACAGAAGTTGTGGTCACATTTCACGTACTCCTCCTGTAAGAGAAAGAGAACATGAGTATACGGAAGTCATACAAATGACTTATATTACTCTAAAGTTAAATATTAAGTAGTTAACTTAAACTTAACATTAATTAAATAATATCATTGTAATGTTAGAGAGTGGAGCGGGAAATGAAGTAGATAGACACATACTCTGTGTATCCCGCCCAGCTGGTTACCGTAACCTTATCAGTAGGCAATTTGTTTGTGACCGAGGACACAAAGCAGAATTCTTCATAGATCGCCAAGGAAGGCAGAAGGTAATTCTAGCAGGAATTGCCTAAGATGTAAATCAAGGACTGAGACCACTCAGGCCATTAGTATGGGGGGTTGTAGAAGACCCCATAGGGCAACGGTTTCCGGCAACCAGCCGTGCTAAGATACACACAGCATGCTGGAAAATTGTGATATGCAAGAAGACAGCACGGCCATTAATAGAACGGTAAGACAATACCTATCCATTGGGGTAGCCAAGCTATCTGGTTGCAGTGTAGGGCTATCAGCATGAAGTTAATAGCTGGGAGAAGAGGTGCAAGTCTCTTGGCGTCTCCGGAAGGCGCCTACAGACCGGCGGCACGCCGGAGGACGCTCCAGCAGAGTTTCTGACATTAGGGAAGACACATAGAGAAGTCAGGTGTAATGCCAGGTTGGCGGCACGCCGGCGGGAGGCGGAGGCCGGCTTGGTGACAAGGTCATACGATAAGGAACGACCGAAGCTAGGTAGAGTAAGGGTAGGCCATCGGCTACACACCGACGGAAGGCTGTCGACTAGGGAGGATACTAGGAATGTGTCACCAAAGGGGGGGGGGGGGGGCGGTATCGACGGCAGTAGAGGCGGCAAGGGACCGGCACCAGGACAGGAAGAGAGACAGAAGGAGGGATGGAGGGGTAAGGATACGAACCCCTATAGCATCCCACCTGAATGAGTGTACCCATGATAGAGGCTAGCCCTATCACCCAATGGCAGGGGGCCGGCAGGCGGCCGGGTGCCAGAGTAGCCCAAGTGAGGGCCAGGGAACACCCAAGAGGGGGGAGAACCCCTGCGGACAAAACGCTTCCAGTGGCTAACCCCATAGGACGCTATGAAGGGTATATGTACCAGAGCGGACTGCCACAGGGACTCAAGATAGCCCTGTCACTCCACCCTAAGGAAGGGAGGACGCTCCCTAGCCTAGGGTAGGCCACTTGGCTGAGAACGGTGCATGGGTACCGTTTCAAGCAAAGTACAGAACTAGCCCCCCCCCCCCCCCCCCCCCCCCCCCCCCCCCCCCCCCCCCCCCGAGGCCTAACCTAGAGAAGGGATGTTAAACCCTAAGCTAGGTAGGCTGGAAGACATATCGCAAATTGCAAGGAAGGTCAGGTAACCTAACCTCAGCAACTGAGGAAGGACAGGCCGTTCCTCTTTCTCGGACACAACCCTAAGGGGGGATCATTCCCTTAGGGAGGACAGAGAAGCGATAAATACTCTGATACGGACTTGATCCCCTTACGTGGTAGGGGGAGCATGGCCACACAGAGGGAATGCCCTAAGGCAGGGGGTGAAGGGAGCATATAGGGGTCCTACATTTAGGTTAGGTTAGAAAGGCACACTATCAAACCGATCCCCTATATGGTCCCCGAAGGCGAAAACACTTGCATCACAGTAAACAGTATCATAAAATAATGCCACTATCTTCCTAACTTAACCTAGGATCACTGGAATATATCATGCATGAACACTGGTGATAGGCGCTCTAGCCTAGGGGCTAAGCTAGCGATCTAGTATGGGGGTCAGGCGATGACCGATAAAAAAGCGTCAAAACACAATGTATGAAGTTCCTAGCTATGAAGACTAAATAACTAATAGTATCAATTAGTCAAAAGGCCGGAATAAGCTGTTCAGGCTAGCTAAATAAGGCATGCAGGGGAACAGCGACGCCATAAAATGGCGGGTCCGGTAGTAGCACAGCTCTGCCAGAAAACATGAAATATCTCGAAAAGTATAAGTTACTTTACGGTTAGAGCTTATTTAAAAAATACTGGGACCTGGTACTCAACTTTCTAGAAGAAGGCGAGGCTGAAGGTAGCGACATTACAAAGATGCAAGCCGATGAAAAAGCACAAGGGAAAATCCGTATTAGCAAGGCAAGCTACTAAAAGAAGGATGAGGACGGACGTGACGTCATTTAGCAATGGCGCCCGTTTGTTTACGTTTCGAGTACCAAAAGTAGCCACTGACGAGTATAGCTGTGGAACGGCTCCCCAGCTATTCTCCGCCCCTCCATATCGAAGTGTTAACTCTATGTGGGGTGCAGATAGCTATGTGGCGCGTTAATACATGCGTCCCCTGTTGATATACGATGTCTTAAAGGGAAACCTTTAGGATACTCGCTCCAGAAGTTAGAATTCTGTGATAACCTGTGGTTAAATTTTCTGGGAATATCTTAGTAGTAATATACCCAAGGAAGCTACCAATAAGGAACCTTCCATCAGGACGCCATGGCTTGAGCCCAAAAATATATATATATGTATATATATGTAAATATCACCCACGAATGGCATTTAATACCGAATTCTCTTTGGAATATATATCCACTTGGAATTCATTTTATGGTAACAGCTTCTGGCCGGGTAGAGATTCGAACCCCTACCTATTCGGCCAGAAACCATACCTGCGAGGACTCTACCAACTGACCCATCAAGAGAGATATAAGTTTATGACAAGTCCCCGTACATATTCCTGTCGAATTCAGGAATCTGTTCATAGGCTCGAAATAAACCCAACTCCGTCATGATGGCTGAATTGTGAATTTACAATACGTTATTTTATGATAAATGTATATCACTAACACTCGGGATTTCAATCAATGTAAATATCATCCACGAATGGCATTTAATACCGAATTTTATCTTGAGAATATCCACTTGGAATTCATTTTTATGTTAACAGCTTCTGTGTGTGTATATATATATATATATATATATATATACTGTTCATCTGTGTGGGCTGAGTTGTGGCTTCCAGCATCCCATTATTAGCAATTTCACATAACTCTAATTCACACATAGAATCACTTCCTAACACAACTCTTTTAATTGACAAATTAACTATCATTATATCAGCTCTGTTCTCTTTTATTTCCGATAAGCCCTCTAAAATCATATGGTCCCAATTGTCATGGGGTTTAACAACGACGCTGGTTCTTTCCAGAAGAGGGTGACATGGGGTCACTGATATGCTTGTAATTGTCTGGGGAGATAACACTTCTCCTCTCTCAGGTACAGCTGTTACTTTACTTGAATGTCTCTCCGAGCCCGTACAAGCACTTACTCTCTCATGACTTTGTATCGGCAAAATATGCCCTCCTGCATTTACTGTTATTATATGTTTTCCCCAAAAATGCATATTTGATTACATGAAATGAAATCTATTCTTAAGATATGCTCGATTTCTGGAATTCCCAAGGTGGGCAAAAAAAAAAAAAATCATGTGTAAACTTTACAGATCCCACCTTAAAGTTGGCGATCTTTGTATGGTTTATGTGCACTTTATTTCCTCCTGGTGTGTCGAGGACGATGGAAGGCTCTGACTGTAGTGTGTTTGAGGAGAATTTTTTTTCAATCAGGGAAACGCTAGCTCCTGTGTCGATCAGCGCTCGAATGGATTTATCTGGCAGGTCAATCCTAACTGCTAACATTCCTAACCGGCCATAACAATATAGGGGCACGGCCCAATGACCTCAGCTGCAATGCCGCTGCTGGGGTTAGGTCCCAATGCCTGCTCTAACTCCGTCGTCGATGGGAGTTCCTCGGCTGCTGCTTGTGATGTCGTGCGGGGGAGGCATCGAACTCCCTTGCTCCCCTTTCCTCTGTTTCCTTTTCCTTGTATGTTGACAGGGGAGGTGTGCATGTGCCACAGCCCACCTGCCCGCCCTCAGCATTTTTTGCTGTGCACTTTCGAGATAGATGGCTGTAGGCTTGACAAGTGTAACGGGGGGGATCCTTGGGTGGGGCATTCCACTCGTCGGCGCCCCTCTCCCCCATACAGCCAGCATCTGAAGACTCTTCTAACCTGCTGACTGCATTCTCTCTTACCCCGCTTTGGGGGATGAGTTTCTCTCATGGCTGCCAACTTTTCAGAATTGGGCTAGTTATTCCCAGTCATTTTTTCTTCTGGTAAACTGTCTAAAATGTTTTGTATCGCGCTCACTACATCTGCTAACGAGGGATTGTCATCGAACAAATAACCACATAAATACTGGTTTACTAATATGCAAATATGTTTATTGGCAATTGCTTTTTTATCACCTTCTGGGAGATTGGCACTCCGGGTAGCAAACGAATCGCAATCCCGAAAAATGCGAGTTGCAAAATTAAAAAGATTCCTCTTCCTGAATTTTGGGTTTGTAATTTTCTTGTCCCCTTTCTCGCATCAGGTAAGGCATACTTCTCAATCAAACGTTTTATTTCAGTATAACTTCTTAAACTGTCTTGTGGCCAACACATTACCTTCATTCCAGGAGCATCTTTTAGCAATCTAATTACTTGAATAGCTTTTTCTCTTTCTGACCACCCATATGTGGCTACCTCAAAGTCTCTCAAAAACACTTCAGTTGATTGAAACCATTCGTTAGGCCGTTGATCATCAAAAGGCCTAACACTTGCCTGGAGTTCTTGTAACTTTCGAACTACGATTTGCGTATCTTTACTCGGCTGTGCATGTGTACTTTCACTTGTTTGGGTTTTGGACTTCGTTTACGTACGTCAGATATGCGGTGGTTGCGTGTCGCTCCTCTTCTTGTTCAACCAAGACTCTGTTCATTAACTGTTCTAAGTTTTCTAACTTATTTTCCAATTTTTGCGTTCTAATTTCCTGTCTATATTCTTCATCGGGAACGCTATATCCCAGTGCTCCTTCGTTCTCATCTCCTGTAGCAGCAGCGTCTGCTATGTTAGTCCTTGTGTATCCAGCCATCTTGAACTTTTATTTTACCGGATGAAAGAACAACTTTGCTCACAGCATACACAAACAGGCGTATTTTTACACATGACTCCAATATGTTCCATGTTGACGGATAATGAGACATCGGGACATGGGTTTTTTTCACTTTATTACAAAAGGTTTGTAAGTACACCAGAACCCTCAAGCACTTAGAGCCTTTAAACACCTTGGTGTCGGTAGGTCAGAGCAGAAGAAAGACCTGAGTTGGTGGGTGTCAGACACCAATCTGCTCAAGGGAGTAGACCTCCTCAACCCCCCAGGAATTGTTGTTCTTCACAGATTCTGGATGCCCCTACTGCTGCTACTTCAGCAGTCACCAAGTTGACCAGAGTAAGCAGCAGGGCTTATCGAAACTGAGTCACAATCGCTTGCCATTCATTCCAATTTCTAGCACGATCTTTTGCTTCTCTCACATCTATTCTTCTATCACTTAGAGCTTTTTCCACACCATCTCTACACCGAAACCTTGGGCTTCCTCTTGTAAAAACTCTTGCATTCATCACCTTCTTCACAAGACGGCCATTTTCCATTCTCTCTACATGGCCAAACCACCACAACGCATTCATATCCATGCTAATTCATTTCTTACTTTGTGATATTTCTCACTATAGATGGTGTTTAAGGGACAGTTAGCATACAAGAGAGAGAGAGAGAGAGAGAGAGAGAGAGAGAGAGAGAGAGAGAGAGAGCCATTTTCCATTCTCTCTACATGGCCAAACCACCACAACGCATTCATATCCATGTTAATTTATTTCTTACTTTGTGATATTTCTCACTATAGATGGTGTTAAGGGACAGTTACCATACAAAAGAAAGAAGAGAGAGACAGAGAGAGAGATCTTTTACATTTTTTATGCATTTTACACTAATAAGACCTGTAATCCCTCATCTCTTAGATTTCAAAGGATAAATTGGTTTCAATGTAGAAGAATAACAAAATGGTTGGGTATATACTGATATTAATAGTACAAGTATCTCATTTTGAAGTAAAATGTAATTTTAAGTTGTTAATATATATCCATAGATCCACCTTTATGTTCACTGAACTCAATTATGATTCACTTGAATCTGAGGCATTGTTTATATCTTTTCCCCGGGCTGATCTTAACGTTATGAGCTTGGCTGTATCTCCTTCACTGCTGACTGGGAAATGTTTTGGCAATAAGGTTGAAAGGGGTGGGGGGCAGTGGGTTACAATGGGAGGTTGGAAAGCATTTTCTTTATTGGTTTTATTTAATGATTGTCAAATTGATCACTTCACTTAATAGCTTGTTTTGTTCCAAGTTAAGTATGGAAATTATTGATTGTAGTTGGATAATCATATTTCTATTTGCTTAGTACATATATTTGTAAATTTTGTGCTCAACTTCCCTCATTTTTAATAAATTTTCATTTCAGATAGTGATAAAGATAAAGTTAAATCCTTAAGAGAATGGAAAAGAGACAATTTCAGCGCTTTTCCAGCACGCAAACTTCAGCCGTCTTCAACCATACAACAGGCAGGACCGTCTAAAAATGCACCTGGAAATACTGCCAGGATTATTGATCCCATTTTTTTATATATAAAAATATCAGAAATAAGAGCTGATAGATTGTTTCATTTATCTTGTAAGGTAATGATATAAATTTTGTTCCATTTATCTTGTAAGGTATTGATATAGAATTTGTTATCTGCAGTAAGAAATTAGTATTTGGCACTTGCAGAACTTTCAGAGAAAAGCACTTGGATCTGTGTCTACATCCTCCTGTTTAGACATGAAATCTTACTTGATAGAATTAATAGCCTGCATTTTGTCCATGATTGATATCCCATAAATACACTAAATTTGTTGCATGTGTTACCTAGTGGTGATGTGGTATGGAACAAACAGGCAATCATATTTCCTTCTGTTTTCATTCACAACTTACATATACTTAGGATTTCATGGGTTATGTTGCTGTGAGGTCACCGAAGACTTAACTGTTAAGACTAGAACAGGAAATCCAATATGACATAATATACTAAAAGGATTTTGGACCCTTCTGGAGATTATATTTCATACTAATGCACTAGTACACTTCTAATTAGATGTATTTGTTTTTGCGTTAATTTATAGACATTTGAAAATGATTGTGTAGTGTAGGCAGAGAGAAATGTGGTAGAGATATACATGGTTTACAAAAATAGAATGATCTGCAGCTACTTAATTTATCATCTATCCATATTTTCATGTTTTTTTCCCATGGAAAGTACAGTATTCCCTCATCTATCAGTGGTAATTAGATCTGGGTCCCCCCGTGATAGGTGAAAATCCGCGAAATAGCAACGCCCTGTTTATCTTATTATTTATGTATATTTTAAACCTATATAAACCTCCCCATTCTAATATGAGACCACCCTATATCTGTATCATCTTTACCCCACACTTTTATAGTATTATACAGAAAACACTTTCGTATTTATAGAAATTTTTTCTTTATGAACATAACATACAGTAAAAAGGATATAAGTAGTTACAGTAAACATTATAAGTTACAGTATTCAATCATAAAGCAGTTTTAATTGTACGCTCTCTCTCTCTCTCTCTCTCTCTCTCTCTCTCTCTCTCTCTTTTTGAGGTTCTACTCACCGTTGAAGATGTTGTTGCTCTCTCTCTCTCTCTCTCTCTCTCTCTTCTCTCTCTCCTCTTTCTCTCTCTCTCTCTCTCTCTCTTTTTGAGGTTCTACTCACCGTTGAAGATGTTGTTGCTCTCTATCTCTCTCTCTCTCTCTCTCTTTTTGAGGTTCTACTCACCGTTGAAGATGTTGTTGCTCTCTCTCCTCTCTCTCTCTCTCCTCTCTCTCTCTTTTTGAGGTTCTACTCACCGTTGAAGATGTTGTTGCTCTCTCTCTCTCTCTCTCTCTCTCTCTTTTTGAGGTTCTACTCACCGTTGAAGATGCTCTCTCTCTCTCTCTCTCTCTCTCTCTCTCTCTCTTTTGAGGTTCTACTCACCGTTGAAGATGTTGTTGCTCTCTCTCTCTCTCTCTCTCTCTCTCTCTCTCTTTTTGAGGTTCTAACTCACCGTGAAGATGTTGTTGCTCTCTCTCTCTCTCTCTCTCTCTCTTTGAGGTTCTACTCACCGTTGAAGATGTTGTTGCTCTCTCTCTCTCTCTCTCTCTCTCTCTCTCTCTTTGAGGTTCTACTCACCGTTGAAGATGTTGTTGCTCTCTCTCTCTCTCTCTCTCTCTCTCTTTTTGAGGTTCTACTCACCGTTGAAGATGTTGTTGCTCTCTCTCTCTCTCTCTCTCTCTCTCTCTCTCTCTTTTTGAGGTTCTACTCACCGTTGAAGATGTTGTTGCTCTCTCTCTCTCTCTCTCTCTCTCTCTCTCTTTGAGGTTCTACTCACCGTTGAAGATGTTGTTGCTCTCTCTCTCTCTCTCTCTCTCTCTCTCTCTCTTTCTCTCTCTCTCTCTTTCTCTCTCTCTCTCTCTCTCTCTCTCTTTTTGAGGTTCTACTCACCGTTGAAGATGTTGCTGGGCTTGAATGATTACTATGATATTCTCATCATTCTTAATGTAGTGAATGGTTGACTCGATGTTGTAATGGTGTCGGATTGCCGCAAAACTTCTACCTTCTTACAACATAACCAATCGGCTCCCAGGATACAAATCACCATGCTCTCATTGGGGGACTCCTGCCTGTCTACCAATAACGTGTCATATAAGATCTCAAGGGAATAATGACAAGGTGTTCTATCGCAACTCACTCTTTATTTCGGAATTTACCCTTTTTTTGTATCTTACGCAAGATTAAACACACACACACACATATATTTATATATATATATATATATATATATATATTATATATATATATATGTATATATATATATTTAAAAACTGCAATGCACTGAGTCTGCAAAACAACCGGCAATATGGCAAGGGAATACTGTATTCATAACACTTAATTGGAATATTAACCCTGGATAGGTACGCTCCTCGGACACCCCTTTAAGGGTATACTCGGACGCGAACGACCCCGAGGCCAAAAAAAATTCTTGAAAAATCAGTTTTTGCAGTAACCTCCTTTTTTCTTTTGCCAAAAAAAACTTCAATGAATGCTTAAAACAACTGTAAAGATAAATACTACTCATCTGCAGAAAAACTATTTATTATAAATATTTTAAAAAATTAAGTAGAAAAAAAAAGACCTGACATAAAAATTCATAAAAAAAAAGTTTATACATATATACACAAATCCTTTTAGGAATTTATTCTTGAATGTTTAGGACACATCTTGATGTATTTTGGATGAAGTCAGACCCATGGAGGTGAAGATCTGAAATGAGAAAAAAAGGGTAACTTTTTTTGGCCAAAAAAATTTGTCCAAATTTCATGAATTTTTTTGGGTACCCAAATGAAATAGGAAGTGGCTAATTTTTTTAGGGAATAAACATATGTTATCCTAAAATAGAAATATGTAAAAAAATCTTCATTATTTTGTAAATTACATTTATATCAGGGGCCATATCTAAAGGTAATTTTTTGAGTACTTAGAAATTTCGTAAAAAAATACATATATTTAATATATAATATGATATTTATGCAGGTAAAAATATACCAAAATATCACAAATTCTATAGGGAACAAGAATATATATAGATAGGGCAACTTACGCTTCGGATATGTCCACAAAATGGCCGCCAACCACACTGACTCAGACTCCCTAATCTGCCACTTGAAATGTAGGAAGGGTATGTCAATTTCAAGGTGTTATTTACTAATCTAATTATTATTGGATATGCATAAAAATTGTATGGTGGGTTGCTGGATAATTGTCGATTATTTTACGACTATAAAATTAAAATTCTGACCCAAAAAAATTTTTTTGAAGGGAAATAAAATCGAAAAAAAAAATGTAAAATATATTTTAGCTAAATAATTTGATGATATTCAATCAAAAAAGAAGTAAACAAAATTTTCCGACAAATAAACATCTAGAGGAATCAGTACTCTGTGATAGTTCCTTAGTACGTAGTAATTTTGAAAGAATTGGGAAAAAACGAAAAAATGGCAATCACCGGAAAATCGAACACATACCTATATATACGCCATATCTGGCTAAAAAAAAGATAGGCATGGGTAGCCATATCATCTAGAAACACTTTCCAACACTATAAAAATATAAGTTTTGCGACACTACTTGCCAATTCCTTACGGTAACATGACTAAGCAAAAAAATGCAAAACAAATAAAAAGGGGCATTCGCGGAAAAATGGCTAACATTCTAATATACGGCATTTCAGAAAAAAAAAATTCAGCCACGTACTAGGCAAACCATCAAGGCACATTTTCCGACAAATAAACATCTAAATGAATCATTACTCTGTGATAGTTCCTTACTACGTAGTAATTTTGAAAGAATGGGAAAAAACGAAAAAATGGCAATCACAGGAAAATCGAACACATACCTATATATACGCCATATCTGGCTAAAAAAAAAAGATAGGCATGGGTAGCCAGATCATCTAGAAACACTTTCCAACACTATAAAATTATAAGTTTTGCGACACTACTTGCAAATTCCTTACGGTAACATGACTAAGCAAAAAAATGCAAAACAAATAAAAAGGGGCACTCGTGGAAAAATGGCCATTCTAATATACGACATTTCAGAAAAAAAAAATTACAGCCACGTGCTAGGCAAACCATCAATGCACATTTTCCGACAAATAAACATATAAATGAATCATTACTCTGTGATAGTTCCTTAGTACGTAGTAATTTTGAAAGAAATGGGAAAAAACGAAAAAATGGCAATCACAGGAAAATCGAACACATACTTATATATACGCCATATCTGGCTAAAAAAAAAATAGGCATGGGTAGCCAGATCATCTAGAAACACTTTCCAACACTATAAAAATATAAGTTTGGCGACACTACTTTCCAATTCCTTACGGTAACATGACTAAGCAAAAAAATGCAAAACAAATAAAAAGGGGCACTCGCGGAAAAATGCCCAACATTCTAATATACGGCATCTCAGATAAAAAAAAAGACATGCACGTGTTAGCCCAACCATCAAGGCACACTTTCTAACACATAAACATGAAAAAAAAA
Source organism: Palaemon carinicauda (assembly GCF_036898095.1). Lineage (NCBI taxonomy): Eukaryota > Metazoa > Arthropoda > Malacostraca > Decapoda > Palaemonidae > Palaemon > Palaemon carinicauda. Next base: position 25,364,323 of record NC_090754.1, on the reverse strand, counting down.
TCAATAATATACGGCAATTCCTTACTACGTAGTAATTTTTACAAATATTGAAAAAAAACAGAAATTGGTAACCGCAGTTAAATACCCAATATACCAATAACTACGTCGTATCTGACAAAAACAAAGTCACGCATGGGTAGCCAGATCATCTAGACACACTTTCCAACACTAAACAAGCAAAAGTTTTACGACACTATTTGGCAATATCTTACGGAAAAATGACTTGGCAAAAAAATGAAAAAAAATTAAAAAGGGGCACTCGCGGTAAAATGGTCCTCGTGGTGATGAACGACATTTTAACTAAAAAAAAAATCATGCACATGGTAGCCAAACAATCCACCAAGACTTTCCACAACTGATAACCTATACAAGTTGAACCATTCTACGACAATTTCATAATACGTAATAACTTTGATAATTATGCAAATTACCTTAGAAGGGTAAACTTGGTCGCGCTCGACCCCGACGCGTCTCAGAAATCGGGGAAGGAGTACAGCTACAGCAATGCACATCTGGACACTACTAGAGCGTGTAGGGGAGACACCTCCTGCAGGTCGATCACCCACAAATTCAGTCACGGGGGTGAGTCACGTGAGAAAAACCTGTTTTTTTTTGACGCTCGGGGTCGCAAACGACCCATCGTACCTATCCAGGGTTAAATGGATTTTCCTTATTTTCAGTATCTGTTTATCATCAGAATACAAGATACTATTGCCTGAATATGGCAGAATACTCTTTGGTTTTGAAGACAAAATATACTATCAAAACGGAAAGGTCATTTAAGTAAATCATAACTTGATGATAGAAAATGAGGGGAAACCCTAATAAAAAGGAGCAATCAAATGCAAAATATTAGACATTTATAGAAATCAATAGTATGACAGACAGACATTTCAAATAAAAGAAGATAAATAGAAGTTATTGTACCGACAAGATTATAAGAAAATTCACAAGACATAATGAATGGTAATGACCGATTCCTTTTACTTTTAATGAACCATTCATGGGAGAAGATGCAGCATTGATCCAGCATGTGGATAGATAGTTTCCTCTTTCCTCACAGTGTGTAATGGTAAAATGATAAAGTAACAAATTGGAAAATGGCGTTATTATAGCATAAAAGAAATGGGTAACTCTAAATCTAATAACACCGTAAAACAGAAAGAAAGTCAATTTGCCAATAAAAATATTACCATAGAGACAAATCCATGGGTTGAGATATTATTACATACATACATACATATACCAAAGGCACTTCCCCCAATTTTGGGGGGTAGCCGACAACAACAAGAAACAAAACAAAAAGGGGACCTCTACTCTCTACGTTCCTCCAGCCTAACCAGGGACTCAGCCGAGTTCAGCTGGTACTGCTAGGGTGCCACAGCCCAACCTCCCATATTACCATATTACCATATTATTATTAATCTGTTGAGTGCACAAAATGTAGCTCTGGTTTATTATTTTGAATTGACTAGACTGTGGAATGTCAAAGTTTAGTTCCTATTTTTGGACTCGAGCCATGTCGTCTTTATGGAAGTTCCTCAATGGCAGCTTTCTATTTGGAATATTTCTGGGAGTGATATACCAGAGAATTTTACCTGTAGAGTTATCACGGAGTTCTAACCTCTGGAGTGAATATCCCGAGAGATATTGTGTATACATCAGGGACGTGTTTAAAACAAGCCACGGCTATCCTTCCCCGAATAGAGTTCACCTTGTCTTGAAGGATATGGGATAGGATTGGATACGTGGGCAAGGGAGTCGTTACAACTCCCAATCCCAGTGTGCTACAACTTATACGTTTCCTGTAAAACCATTTCTTTTGGCAGATGCCATCTTGATGGTTGTTTGGAGTTTTTTTTTGCGTGTTTTCGTAGCTTTTAGAGTTGATTTTGCGATCATGGATGCTTCGGCTTCTACCTCATTGACTAAGTTGGGTACCCTTTTCTTGTGTGTTGGAGAATTTCGCATCTCCGCCCCATTTTTATTCGATGTGTATGCCTTTTATTGCCTGTGGCCAGTACATCATGTATCCAAATCAGTCAGAAATGCTTAGTTATTTAGTCATAATATTGTAAGAATGTGTTTTCTAATATTCTTTTACAATTGTGGTATGATTATGAGGTATCACCCCCTTTTTACTAGTGTTTGCATGTGCATATTTTACCAGCCTTGACTTGAGGTAACTCTACCTTGGCTGGCTGCCATGACTGGTGAATATGTACTTGTGCACCATCCCCTTCTTTCACCCAACCTTTCTGGTTTCGTAAGGCTACCCATCATCCCATGCTATTGATGCCTCATAGTGGGGAGCTGCAGTCCTAAAGGTCCTTGTGGCAGTTGGATAGTGTTTTACAGTTGTCCTAGGGCAACTGTCTTCACTTTCCACTTAGCCTACATGTTTAGCCAGGTGGCACAGGTCTATGGAACTTGTTCTCCGTGTCTACTTCTTGTCTATTCATTAGAACTCACTACCCCTGTTCTAATGCTGATTGGTAGATCTTTTGTGCTGCCTTGCCCATTCTTAGGCTTCCCTTCTTAGTTTTTGGTAGGTTAACGGCTGGTTGTGAGGACTTGTCCTCTGTGCCTTCTTACTGCAGACCCCTTAGAACACCATTTTTGTTCTAATGCTACAGTTGGACCTTCCTGTCCTGCTGCCTCACCAATGTGCCTGCTGGTGCTTCTACCTGCTGTGGAACCTGGTTCCCCTCCCAGTCCAGTTCCCTAGTGGCTGAAGTACCATTCATTGCTATTTATAGATGGGATAGCATGTAGACTATCTAGTTTGGCCTTGGTGGATGAGATTTTTTCCTTCCCTGGATTAATTCTCTCTGCTGCTTTAGATGCTGCCCCTTCCCCTTCCTGGTTAGGCCATACCCTTATTGTCCTAGAAACTACAGTTCCTTTTGTCTAGTGTTCTTACCCTAGCATTTGAGTTTTCCCCCACCCGCTAGGTGGGTTAGGCTTGCCTGCAGTATTTCCTATGGCCTAACCCTATCCAGGTGAAGAGCTGGTACCCATTGAGGTTCTTCTCTGCTGCCTTAGTAGTTGTCTGATCTGTGTATGCAGCTTCTCATCGTTGCTGCAGAGCCCTTACTCCTTTGCCTGGTTAGTCTATCTTGGCACAAGCGTTACCTTGTTAGCTTGAGTTCTTCTTGCATTGGATGTGAGTTGTGTACGGGTCATCTACACTTCCTTCCCCTCTTCCATGTCTGTGGAACATTATCCTCTGAAGTTGGACGATTTGATCCCGCCTGGTTGTCAGGATATCCTTTGGATTTTCAATTTTTGGCATCCTGGCCATCTTGTAAGGCTCTCATTATCTTATTTGCTGCTTTTCATTCCTGTGCCTTTCCCCCTGATTGTGGACTCATCCATATGGGATCGTCCCCTCTCTCTTTGTCGACTGGGCAATGCCTCTGCCGCGTTGTGTCGACAAGCCTGGGGTGTTGAAAGGTCAGTTTATGCTGACACGGTAGCTAGGAATAGCTGCCGCCGTAGACCCGGCTGCTGCTGCTTCGGGGGCAGTTGTTGCTGGCTTAGGCAGAATGATAAGTGACTTTGCCACCTTAGTTTGTCTAATAGACTGACTTTGGAGGTAATGGTGTTCTTCTGATGTGACCCTTTCCTCCATATTTCTACCACACTATCATTGATAGTTATACATGAATCTTTAATGATTTCTAAGCTGTTTGGCATGAGTCTTCATCGTTTTGTAGCCTTAGCCATAATGTATTTGGTAGGAATGGTTATTCTAGAAATATTTTTAAACATATTTCTTTTGTATAATTTTTATGTATACTTAGTCTAAGATTGAAATTTTTTTTTTAATGATTTGTACTCCTTGAAATTTTTCCTTCTTTACAGGTTGCTGATGGAATTGAGTGTTTGACATTAACCTGTACCAGACGGGTCAAGTTGCTTTATGGCCACAAGATTTGCCGGAAACATGCGGACTGTCTCTTGCAATTTGTGAACCTACCAACTTCCAGGTTTGCACGGACCAAATAGACACTGGCTTCCACGCCACCAACGTCCCCCAGGATGTGAAAGCGCGGAGTTAGAAGACTATTCATCACTGGGTTACAGCCTTCCTGAAGAGTTTGCAACAAGGTGCCCCTTGTCTTCCTTCCATGGAACTTGAGGACCTCCTCTTTCCCAAGGCCGAGGGGAACACTGTGTTTGGTCATAATTTACCGACTATTTAACTCCCGCCAGTACCATCAGATCATGCGGATGTTGAAGCTAGGGATGCTCTACAAGTGATGAGCTTAGATGCCGACAACATGTCAACAACTTCTTCTGTTACGTCAAAGAGGGAGAGAATCCTACTGACCACGGAAGCCTCTGCTTAGTCACTGGATGTACATCAGGTGAGTACAGTTGCCAGTACTTCTTCAGGTTGTTCCCCCATCCCCGTATCTCAGGCTCTAGCATCTACTTCGATCCGTTCCTACACTGGATAAATCTTTGTTTCCAAGTCAAATGGAGTTTTTGGCATCCAGGAAGGCTTCATTGGAAAATTCACATGCCAAACATGCACATGACCAAGCGTCCCTAGAGGCTAAGATAGAAGTTTTGCAGAAGGCACCTACATCTAAGGCTCCACCAGCTTCGAGCCTGCCTGAAAGCTCAGTTAAGAACCCTTGGCGTTATGCTGAGCATATTGCTTAAAGTGAAGGGTACCTCCATATATCGGAGAAGGTTTGGATTCTAAGCTGGTCTCCGACTTAGAATTCTTCCCCTCGATTGACAGTTATCCTTACTGTTATGTAAGGCTTAACTCGGAGGCATCCATTAGGGCTGATACAATCCCTAAGGAAACGATCATCCTGGACCACAGCAAAGTTCAGTCTCATTTGGTTAATGAGCTAGAAACAGCTGAATTCTTTAATACCCAACTTTCTGCCTTTGGCGTGAAGCAGGCCACCTTTGTTGCTCCAAAGGATACTGTCTTTCCCTTCGCCTTTAAAAGTTTAGAAGCTGCAAAGAAAGCAGTAGTGGAGGGTAGACCATTACCAGTGCTAGAGGAGTGCAAACCTGTCTCCCTAGCCCTTTCTTATGACTTGGACAGTTGGGAAGATGTCCAACACACTTTTACTGTTGGAAAACTAGATAAGGACATCGGTGGCAAGCAGTTTAATGAAAAGCTGCCTAGAATTCCTGAATCCCTATTGAAGGAAGAACTGGAAGCTAAAGAAAGACCATCTGCATCTTTTATCCTTCCAATACTATTTGGAGATGTTGATTGGGAACTATTCCAAATCTCATCTCTCCTCAATCTTGGCAAAAGGTCACCTGGCTACTTTCCATAGAGACCTCCATGCTTTCTACCTAGCCAGAAGAGCATGTAGAGAACATGTCTTAGCCGTAGTGACTGTCAGGCATGAGCCTAAGAAGCTGATTGACTTCAACATCTGGGGGAAAGTCCTCTTCCCCAAGAAATTGGTTAATGAAATCATGGACAGAGCGGCTCAAGAAAATAAGAGCCTTATACAAATGTGGGGTATGTCCTCTAAAAGGAAATTTATCCCTGGAGACTGACCTCACCCTAAGGGCAAGACTCCTAGAAGACACTTTAAGGGAAGAAATCCTTTCATGTCACGACAGCCTCTATTGCCGCCATCCCCTAGACTACGTACACGGTTCCCCTAGAAGTATATATCGCAGTCTCCAGCCTTCAACCATGTGTATGAGAGAGACACCACAACTTTTCACCCTGTCAGAGGTAAAAAAAGGAGTGGCAGAGGAACGGGTCTAGAAAGGGCCTTCAGTTTAGAGGCCGAGAAAGTAGAGGCAAGGCGGTTAAAGAAACAGGTCTTTCACAAAAACATTGAAGAGCTACCGATAGGGGGACGACTTTACCTTGGGCTCACAGCATAGTTTCAAAGGGACCAGGCTGGAAATGGAGACAGAAACCACCCCAGTTCAAGAGGTTCTTCCAACCCACATCCCCATTCTTGGAGGATTATGTTAAGAATCTTCTTCGGAAGGGAGTCATCCATTACACAAAATCCATGAACTTTCATGGGCAGCTACTCTGTATGCCCAAGAAAGATTCGAACACTCTTCGAACTATTCTGGACTTGTCCCCACTAAACAGATTCATTCTGAATGGCAAGTTCCAGATGCTGTCTCGCAAATACGGACCCTACTACCCCAGGGGCCCTACACAGTCTCCATAGATCTTAAAGACGCCTATTGGCATCTTTCGATAGGTTGGTGCTTCTCCCCCTACCTTGGTTTCAAACTGGGAAGAAAGGCCTACGTATTCAGAGCTATGCCCATCGGGCTCAGTATAGCTCCAAGGATTTTCACAAAACTAGTCAAGGCCATCGTCCCAAAATTACGGAATAGTGGCCTTCAGGTGATGGTATACCTGGACGACTGGCTAGTTTGGGCTGCAACGAAGTCGGAATGTCTTCTGACAGCTCAAGAAGTCATGAAATTCCTATGGTCTCTGGGTTTTCAAATCAACCTCAAAATGTCCAGGCTCTCTCCAGCTCAGAATTCCAATGGCTAGGACCTCACTTGAATCTAAAGTCACACATCATCTCTCTACTGCAAGGCAAGAGAAAGGAAATCGCACAATCTCTCAGGGGCTTACTTTGCTGAAGAGTACTTACCAGGCGACAACAGGAAAGAGTCTTGGGTTCTCTGCAGTTTGTTGCCATGACAGACCCAATCTTAAAAGCAAGACTCAAAGATGCCAACAGAGTCTCGAGAAGAAAGATATCCAAGACTCGGAGAGTTCTCTGCCACAAAACCCTAGTCTTATTGCAAAAGCACCTCAAGCCATGGTCCACTGCCAAGAGTTTATTGACACATATCCGTCTGCAGTATCCTCCTCCTTTTGTGACAATTGACATGGATGCCTCGGAAGAAGGTTTGGCGGGGATATTCCCCTAACAAGAAAGTACAGGGTCGGTAGTCACTCACATTCCGGAAATTTCATGTTAACATTCTGGAAGCTGTAACAGTGTTTCTGACTCTAAAGAGACTGAACCCAAAGACAAAATCACATATCAAATTAGTCATCGACAGAAGGACGATAGTTCACTGTGTCATCAGACAGGGCTCCAGGTCTCCTCAGGGTAACCATGTGATTCTAGCCATCCTCACTTTAGCAAAGCAGAGAAATTGGCATCTCTCAGCAGTTCACCTAGAAGGGGTTCTCAGTGTGAGGGAGGACGCCCTGTCAAGATCCAAGCCTCTGGAAACAGAATGGTCTCTGGATGGAAAATCATTTTGTTTCATCCTAGAGCAAGTCCCAGAACTGCAAATAGATCTCTTTGCGACGAGCTTCAACAAGAAGCTTCCCCCGTGTGTAGCACTAAACTTAGATCCGGAAGCGACTGGAACGAATACGAAATCCTTGGATTGGAACCAGTGATTTCACATCTACCTATTTCTACCATTCAACCTCCCAATGGAAGTCCTGACCAAGCTGCCAACTTTCAATGGAGCAGCAGCTCTATTGGCTCCCAAGTGGTCCAAGAGCAATTGGTATCCTCTTGTTCTGGGACTCAAACCATCTCTAGTGCTGTCCCAGGATGTTCAACAGAAGACTGTCTTCACTTCCTCTTGGATAACAAAAACCCTCCATATCGATTTTCTCACCCAAGTGACTCAAAAAAAATTTGGAGATGCAAAGGAGAGAATTGACTTCATAAAAGACTACAAGTCCAATACCACCAAATGACAATACTTGTCTTCCTGAAAAAAATGGGTTCCATTCATGGAAAGTCATCAGCCCTCTTCTATTACTATGGACTTCTGTATTTCTTTCTTCATTTCATTGCATGATCAAGGTCTGGCATCTACAACTATTGCCTCATATAAATCGACACTAACTAGACCCATTGCTTACGCTTGTGATATTGAACTCAATAGCGAGCTGTTCAATATGATCCTGAAGGCTTGTGCTAAATTAAAAGCTAATGCTCCTCCCAAGGCTATTTCATGGTCGTTGGATAAGGTCTTGCACTTCACCTCCTCGATAGATAACACCACTACCTCTCTGAGGGAACTTATTCAAAAGGCTATCTTTTTGCTCGCTATGGCTTCTGGTGCCAGAGTCAGAGAGATTGTGGTTTCAAGGGATGATGGCCACATTGAATTCTCGGAATCGGGGGAGGTAAATCTTTACCCAGATCCTGCATTCTTAGCGAAAAACGAACTTCCCACGAAATGCTTGGGCCTCTGGAAGATTATTCCGCTACAGGAGGATGCTTCTCTGTGCCCCGTGGAATACCTTAAGGCCTATCTGTTAAAGAGTTAGGCCTTTAAAGGCTGTCAACTTTTTAAAGGGGAGACGACAGGATCTAATCTCTCTCTGAAACAGCTAAGGTCCAAACTCACCTATTTCATCAGGACTGACCCTGATAGTATGCCATCGGGTCATTACCCTAAGAAAGTTGCCTCTTCCTTAATTTTTTTCCAATCTATGTCCTTTGAAGGCTTACAGGTTTACACAGGATGGAAATTTACAAGAGTGTTCTTCAAACATTACTTACATCAGTTGGAAGAGATCAAACACTTTATGGTGGCCATTGGTAGTATGATTAAACCAGCTTCTCAAGTGTTGTTCCTGGACTCTTATAGACTGTATAATTGGGACTTCGCAGTCTGCATTTTGCAAGGGGATTAAGGTTCTTCATTTCAATGTACTATTTTATAATTGTAAAGAGTCAAAGGTGATATTTTCCTCTTATGGTATTAGTGTTACTATTTTACTACCCAGTTACATAATTTTGGGGATTTTTGGATCTGGAAATATTTAATGTATATAACGTTGCGCTGATTACTGTTACATTTATAAATCTTTGGAAACAAAAAAAAATTACTGTTCCTTTTGCGTTTCCTGTCATTGGACCTACTGTTCAAAATAAAAGCAGTGTACCTCAAATTTTATAACCCTCCATTTATATACTTTGGTCTGATTGACTACTGGAGACAAAGATCTTATTCACAGTGAGTTGGACTGTGCTATCGAATTCCTTTGCTCCTACTTATTTTGCAAGCATATCTCTTGTGCTCATAGCTTGGTATCATAGTTCCCAATGCTAGGTGAAGTGTGATTATGTCTATGAGGGGTTAAAAGGTTGAAACTCTCTTGGCCACAACTGAGCATAATAATTCTCTGGTACACTTCCATCAGGAAGACATGTCTCGAGCCCAAAAAACGGATTTTGTCATAGGAAAAATCTATTTTTGGGTGAGATAGCCATGTCATCCTGATGACCCTCCCATTACTTTTCATCCCCCCTCAATTCTCAGTGCGAGGCCTTGCGTCATGCGATGGCAGCTCCTTGAATGGTTTTACAGGAAATGTGTTAGTTGTAGCACACTGTTATCGGGAGTTGTAATGGCTGTCTCGCCCACGTATCCAATCCTATCCCATATCCTTCGAGACAAGGTTAACTATATTTGGGGAAGGATAGCCATTGCTTGTTTTAAACACGTCCCTGGTGTATACACGATATCTATCAAGATATTTGCTCCAGAGGTTAGAACTCTGTAAGACCTGTATGAGTCAAATTCTCTGGTATATCACTTGCAGAAATATCCCAAGTAGGAAGTTGCCATTGAGGAACTTTCATCAGGACGACATGGCTTTCTCACCCAAAAATAGAGTTTTTTCTATGCCAATATCCGCTTTTTACCAAAAATTCATAAAAAAATTATTTTTATTATGATAGTGATACCTCTTGATACAAAAGTTTCTGTATATGAAAAATTAATGATGCAAAACCAGATGTGAAGATTTTTTCGCCTCATGAAAAAAATTTCATGATTCAAATTTTATGATACGAAATGAGATTTGGCCAGCCGTCGAGAATAATTTTAAAATTCTCGCGCCACACCAAGCTGTAAACTCACCACCATTTTCCTGCTCTACAATTGGTTATCTCCCTACTCTGATGCTAGTTACCGTCGTAAGATCCTGCTCTCTCATTGGTCTGCATCTACATATGGGAACTCTTCGACTATTACGTTTTGACAGCGCTATCGTTCACATTGAATTCGCGTTGGTGATTTCACTTTTGTGCTTTTGTTTACTGTATCGTGTTGTGTTTTTCAACTCGTACATTACTAGCCATGGGTCCCAAGAATGTTGCTGAAGTTGAGGGAAAGATAGAGAGGATGCTTTCTATGGAGACGAAGCTGGAGATAATCAAGAAGTATGAGGCTGACATCCGGTTTAGTATGATCGCTAAGGAATATGGCCAAAATGCGTCGACGATGGGCATCATCCTTAAGGGGACCGTCCGCCATGGTGTTTTGACATAACTTTCAGAAATCGAAAAAGTTTTATTGTTTCTATGTATTCAGAAACGTCATACATGCTCTCCAGAAGTATCAGCCATCTACTTTTACAAATAATGAAGATAAAGCTGTCTTTAAATGATGACGTCATCCTTACTGCCTCGTATGCATGATTGAGTTTGATAGAATCATCTTTGTGTGTGTATTTTTGCATATACCTGTATATAGCGATTTTTTCACTTGTTGGGAAATCTCATATGTCTGACAGAGATAGAAGGCATTGGTAGAGGGTAGGTGAACAAAAACTACGAGCGACGAGAACAGCAGCCAGAGTTTCCAAAGACATATAGAAGTTATAATGCATGTGTTTGTTTACTTGCAGTTCGTATGTACATTGTGTTTTCACAACGTCCTCGTGAACTTTATAGCAAGGCCAATGTTACCTAAGGTCAAAGAAAGAACAAAAATTAAGTAAAGAGCAACAAAAAAGAACCAAGAAGAGGGGTAAACATGAATAAGAGTGCAAAGCTGGAACATCCTAGCAAAATTTCTGGCAACATTGAGAGGACGTTGAGAACTCATAACACCCTTATGCCAAGTGTATTAGTAAACTTAGGGTTTAAATACCTTGTGTAGGGCGCATTTATGTAGGAATAAACCGTAGAAGTACAAATTAAGGTTATCATAATAATGTTATCTTTATTTTTTAAAGAAAAGAGACGAAAATTTATTGCAAACTTAGGGTTTTAATACCTCGTTTAGGGTGCATTTATGTAGAAATAAACAGTAAAAGTACAAAGTAAGGTTATCATGATAATGTTATCTTGATTTTTTTAAGAAAAGAGGCAAAAATTTATTGCAAATCTTTGGGAGTTCATAACTCAAAAACATACTTATTCACAATTAGGTACATGTTTTTCACTTATTTATTGTCTGATTTTAGAGAGAAAGATATCATTACAAGAGGGAAAAAAATCCCACAATTTTGTGTACCAGAATTTTGATTTTCCTTATCCTCTTTTTTTCATGAATATTTTACGTCTAGACGAAGAAAATTAAGAAAAAAATCATTAAAAAAAAGAAAAAGGAAAATAAAAAATCTGTCAAACAGAATTATTCGATTTATAAAGAAGTTTTGAGGGTATGATTTTCAATACAATTTGTCATATTAGTGGAGAAAAATGTACCTAATTTTAAATCATCATTTTTGCTAATATATCAAAAAGTTTTTGATCAAATGACTTTAAATTGTTATATGATGAAGGTATTATATATGTCTTGAACATATGTATAGATTGTGTATTTTGAATAATTAGAAAAAAAATATTCATGGCGTGGCGGATGGTCCCCTTAAGCAGAAGGAAGCCATTAAAGCAGCAATACCTTCTAAGAATGGGACTTTTTTCCAGCAAGAGGAGCCAAGTCCATGATGAGATGGAGAGACTGCATTTCCTTTGGATTAAGGACAAGGAAATCGCTGGAGACACTATCACCGAGACGACAATCTGCCACAAGGCCAGTGCCATTTTCGGTGATCTCTTGCATACTTGGGCCAAAGATGATGCAGGAGAAGGGACATCGAAGCAGGTATCCCCAGAGTTCAAGGCTTCTCTTGGGTGGTTTAAAAAAATTCAAGAGACGATCTGGCATTCATTCTGTGGTGCGGCATGGGGAGGCTGCCAGCTTGGACATGAAAGCGGCCGAAGCCTTTGTTAAGACGTTTAACGGAAGATACCCGGGCATAAGCCTATGAAGGACAGGCTTACCCTTGTACTCTGTGTAAACGCCAGTGAGGATTGTAAGGTGAAGCCCCTACTGTGTATTATTCGGAGAGTTCTCGAGCCTTAAAGGCCAACAAAGTGCTAAAGGAGAAGCTTCCGGTGATAAGGAGGCCTAATGCGAAAGCTTGGGAGACAGGACTTTTTCACCAAGTGTGTAAATCTCGGTATCGGTGTGATGTTAGGAAATAATTGGAAGAGAAGGACTTCCCTCTGAAATGTCTGCTAGTGTTGGACAATGTCCCTGCTCACCCTCCTGGCTTCGAGGAAGATATCGTAGCGGAGTATTCCTTCATCAAGGTTCTCTATGTTCTGCCTAATACCACCCCTCTCTTCCAGCCCTTGGACCAGAAAGTGATTTCCAACTTCAAGAAGCTCTATATAAAACATCTGTTCAGGAGATGTTTCAAAATCACCAATAGGACAAGCCTCGTCCTGCGTGAATTTTGGAAAGAGTATTTCGATTTTGTGACATTCGTCCAACTTATCGATCAAGCTTGGTAGGAGGTTCGAGGCACACTGTAAACTCTTCTTGGAAGAAGCTGTGGCCTGATGATGTCTCTGAACGAGGCTGAGAGATTCCACGTAGGCGTAGCTGAAGCCGAAGTTGAAAAAGTTGACAATCCTGAACCTGTATCACAACCTGAGGTTGACGAGATCGTTACACTCGAGAGGTCCATGGGGCTAGTTGTTGATTAGGATGACATTATTGAGCTTCTCGAGGAGCACCAAAAGGAGCTTACGATGGACGACCTGAAGGAGTTGGAGGCCATGCAACTAAGCTGTGTTCAAGAACAGTTCTCTAGTGGCAATGAGCAGGAGTAAAACCCTATGACAATGGCAGAAATTAAGGAGGCTCTAGCTGCTTGTCATAAAATGCAATCATTTGTAGAAGAGAGACACCCGATAAAGGCTTACACAGTCGTTTTAGGAACATTTTAAAAAGCCGGTAGAAACCACGTTCCTTGGATAACTATTTTTTAAAGAGGCCATTAGTAGGCCAAGAGGAAGCTGTGATAAAAAAAAAAGAGAAAAGTGGAAGTGATGAAGAAATTGAGGACATTTAGAAAGTACAAAATGTAAAAAAAAAAAAAAAAATTAGAATAAGGCAAAATGAGAAGAGATTTAATTTTAAGTTTTCCAAAATGTTATGTATCGATGTTTATTTTCATTTTTTAATATGTTTTGTAAAGTTATTGCTAGAGAGCCTGGGTCCTTTGACTGGCCAGACAGTACTACATTGGATTCTTCTCTCTGGTTATGGCTCATTTTCCTTTTGCCTACACGAACACTGAATAGTCTGGCCTATTCTTTACATATTTTCCTCTGGCCTCATACACCTGACAACACTGAGATTACCAAACAATTCTTCCTTGCTCAAGGGGTTAACTACTGCTTTGTAATTGTTCAGTGGCCACTTTCCTCTTGGTAAGGGTAGAAGAGACTCTTTAGCTATGGTAAGCATCTCTTCTTGGAGAAGGACACTAAAATCAAACCATTGTTCTCTGATCTTGCATAATGCCATAGCCGCTGTACCATGGTCTTTCACTGTCTTGGGGTAGAGTTCTCTTGCTTGAGGGTGCACCCGGGCACACTATTCTATCTTATTTCGCTTCCTCTTGTTTTTTTTAATTTTAATAGTTTATATATGAAATAATCATTTTAATGCTGTTACTGTTTTTAAAATATTTTAATTGTTAATTACTTCTCTTTTAGTTTCCTTATTTCCTTCCCTCACTGGGCTTTTTTTCCTGTTGGAGCCCTCGGGCTAATAGCATTCTGCTTTTCCAACTAGGGTTGTAGCTTAGCAAGTAATAATAATAAGAATATTGATATGGTTTTCTGCCATTTATTAATGTGTTTCATAAAGTTAACTTGTGTTCATATTTTCTGCCACTTAATGTTTTCTGCCGTTTGCCCTCCTCTACCATCCACTTTAATTTTCGGACATTTTCGTTATTATCCATTTATTATTGCATTCTTTTACAGGTATTAGCACTTAGGCTAGGTATTTAATGATCATTCAAATGGTTGTATTTCATTTGAGTTAGAACAGTAAACCCTGTACCTTCATTGTAAAATTTGATGTGGTGTTTTTGTAGGGCTTGGGGCAAATTAGGCGATTTACATGTAAAACGTAACTCATCATATCTAGAAGTCACCATAAGAAAGTCACTCCAGAATTAATATCGTATCCAGAAGCATTACTGTATTTTTTTATTATTGTTATTATTATTATTATTATTATTATTATTATTATTATTATTATTATTATTATTATTATTAGCTAAGCTACAACCCCAGTTAGAAAAACAAGATACTTCATATAAGACCAAGGGCTCCAACAGGGAAAAGTAGCCTAGTGAGGAAAGGAAATAAGGAAATGAAAAACTAGAAGAGAAGTAGTGAACAATTAAGATAACATATTTTAAGAACATTAAAAACAGTAAAATAGATACATTCTGTGTGTGTATGCATGACAAAATCTTCAATAGAGAAGAGAGCAAATGATTACATTAAGTGAAATTAATAACAAACTGAAGGACATAAAGTGGTAGATGCATACATGTCTATTTGAAGAAAATCATATTATTTGAAGAAAAAATTTGTAGTAAATTTTAAAAGTATCTATAACATGATGTTTGATTCTAAGGGTTGCATCTTGTGAGATAGATTGATTAAAAGATTGGTTAATCCTATTCCTGGATTACTCCTGCAAAGTTTTCTACTATCTCCTCCCACTGCCACATTTATGGGATTAGTACCCTTGTTAATCTTGTGACTTTACTTTTGAAGATTACAACATAGTTTGGGAAAAGAGAGGAAGATCAGTTTCCTATAATCTAACAATGATAAAGAAAAAATTGTTTCAATGCAGTAATGAGTCAAAAGATTGTGAGATGCAATTGGTTTATCATTATATCATAAAAAGCGCTCAGATCAAGGGACGAAGTATGGTCATGAAATAAAAAACTGTGTGTGTCAAAATAGGTGAGTCAACTCAGTCGCCATGCTATTTTGTTCCCACACACGCAAGAGACTGGCTGGGGATACTGCCAATCTTGGCAAGACTGGACTATCCGTATCAACATGCTGACAGGATGAGAGGACAGGTTAGTCTTGCCGGGTTTGTCCTGTTTACCCCCTTACACATGGATAGGCTGGTTCATGGCAATCCCGGTCAAATCAGCATGCCAGTCCTCTGCGTGTATGGCCTGCTTTATGCAAAGAGGTATTTTACTTTTAAAAATCTCATTTTGTAATCCCATGCTTATTTTTCTTTTAATTTCCGTGTCGTGCTTGGGAAACACTAACTGTCTGTCCTAAGTCTTTATATTCATTAACAATATATAGACGTTCGTCCATAGCCTTTATTTGTTGTCTGCATTTTGATTGAACATTAACTTAGTTTTGTATGCATTTTAGTCCTATACTTTTGTTTTACCTAGCATTAAGAATTTGATTTATAGTAACTGGCAACAGCTTTGGGATAGTATAGTTGAAAATAAGTTGAGAGAAATAACAAATGTTATATCCCATTGGTGGTGTAACATGATGGCGCGGAAGAGGGAGACTACTTAGTCGTCTCTGCATTGGTTATACTCGGTTGACACACAAGTTTCTGCTAACTGGCCAACACCAGCCATATTGTGATGGCTGTTTGGTGCCCTTGACAGTGAGGCATTTGTTGACAAAATGCCCCACTTATAGCACCGAAAGAATTAGGTATCTGTTTGAGGCTCAACGTAACGATGGCAGGTTCATCCGTGCCAAGATTCTTGGGCAGGATGTGCTGTACTATGCCAGCAGCATTTTTAGCTTTATTTCTGAAGCAGGTCTTCTAAAGCTATTTAAATTTCAAAAGGACATCTTTGCTTTTAGGCTTTAAATTGAATACTCTAATTCTTTATAACAAACGATCTTGACGTCAATGACCTTTGATGGCAGGATGCAAAAGAATTTTAAATCAATCGTTCAATCAATTCTCTATTCAAATCTTCTTTTGCTCCAAATAAAACTATGTCATATGCAAATCTTAAGTTGTTAAGGTATTCCCCATTAATATTAATTCACTCTTTTCAATATTAATCTTACCCGATGATCATGTAGCTGTCAACTCTGTTGCCCGACAGAAATCTACGGTCGGGATACGCCAGCGATCGCTATACAGGTGGGGGTGTACACAACAGCGCCATCTGTGAGCAGGTACTCAAGTACTTCTTGTCAACAAGAACTCAATTTTTCCTCTGTCGTGCCTCCGGCTAGACCTACTTGGATACGCTGTTGATTCTGGAGTTATTGTTCACGATTTGGTGATGTATTTGCTCTAGAGTTTAGCCTTCGCTATTCAGGAAGCTTTATCATTAGCTTAGCAAGCTTTTGGAATTAATTTGATTTAATTATGGTGACGAATACCTGGGTATGGCGAAGAGAGCATAGACTCTCTTTCATTTTTTATATCTCTCCGCCATTTATAGGCCTCTTCGATTAACTTTCCTTTTATTATAAACTTATAAAATTTTTTTTTTTTTTTATGTTTGTTTATATGCGACCTTTCCTAATAGTAGGCGGTCCTTACTTGGAACCGAAGTTAATTAACATTGAGCTCGTCATATCGTTTTTCATGTTAAGAATTTATGCTATTTTAATTTTAATGTTTTTGAAAGAATTTCTTTGATAGTCTCGTACTTTTTCAAAGTTGAACTAACGTTTTGTTTAGTCTCCGCAGTTGTTGACGTTCAGAACGTTCAACTTGCGCTCTATCGTTACGATAGAGAGAGAGTTTTTCACGGTTTCACGTTGCAGTAAGAGTAAACCGATTCTAGCGTTTCGTTCATTCTTTCTTAGCTTAAATGGTTGTAATTCTAATAAAGGAACTTTTTATTTGGGAAACCTTTAAGTTTTTTTCCTTTAACAAATAATATTTTTTAACGATATATATAATTGGGCTCATCTCTCAGGTTCTAAGTCAAGAGAGAGAGAGAGAGAGATAGAGACGGAGGGAGAGAGAGGAGGATAAACGTTTCGTTCAAGCGGGTAACGTTGTTCTCGTTTTTTGCTCTTCTCCCTAGTCGATATAGGGGAAGAAGGTAAAACGTTTCTAGAGTTTTATTCTTGTTCCCAGGCTTTATGCGGTGAGAGATTTTAAACGTAGTTTATTTGATCTAGTGTTTAGTCTCTTTTCCAGCCACTGAATTCTTTTATCTTTCATTATGTTTTTCTGTTACATTGTAATACTGTTTTCGCAATTACTACCTTTTAATGAAGGATAGGATTGCGTGTTTCAGGTACAAACCACTTAATGTTTCGAGTTCAGTGAAATAAGTGCAAACAGAAAATCAAAAGTGATAAAGTGATATGCGCAAAGTGTTACAGTGTTGCGTTCGAGGGTTCGTCTGTTCGTGCCAGTTGTTCACCTAGTCCGATACCTCTTACAAGCTCCCAAGCCCAGGGGAGAAGTAATGTCGAAGGACTTATGGGTTCCTCAGGCCTTGATCGACGAACAGACGTTTCCCTCCGTGGTTTCGGGTGTATCTACACACGTTGCCGACGTGATCACCCCACCCACACAAAGACGAGAGAGCCCATTTATTCCTCGTCTGCGGAAGAGGTTTCTCGCAGAAACCATGGATCAATCTTGCAGCTTTTAAGTGCAAGTCGGTCCCTTCCGCACAAGTCCAACGGCCTAGGTGTAGCCACTGGGTCAGTTCGGACTCGCTGCAGTACGACAACTGCACACCTCCTAAGAGAGGCTAGGTGGTACCGCAACAGGCAGTAACTCCGTCTGTTGCCGCACCAGCTGTTTTAGACCCTCAGTCACAACGGACAGTAGCTCCGTTTGTTGTTGTCTTTCATAGACCCTAGTGGTCCATGCTGCAGACTATACAGTCTCAGCTTGCTCCTTCAGTATGATGACTCCCACACACAGAGCACTCCGTTGCCGTGCGGGAGCTACCACAAGCTGCCGTGTTTTGACACGGTGTGTCAGCCTCCGCAACACACTGTGGTTACCGCCACTCGCCAGCAGCAAACTAGTCAGGCAGGAGTTGAGGCTTCCCCACACAAGTTGTTGCCAACTCACAAACTGTCATGCAGTTACATGACGTTGCCTTCTGGTCTGCTACTTTTACACCAGTGCTGTATGTCCTCACGCTCCTGTTGTGGTTGACAGTTCAGTTTTTGACAGTTCACAGACTGTCAAGCAGTTTCATAACGTTGCCTTCTGGTCTGCTGCTTTTGCACCAGTGAAACCCTCACTGAGAGAACTTAGCTTTTCTCGGATATGGTTCCTGTAGATGAGAAAGTGCTGTTCTCCCTCCTTCTGATATTCCCTTGAGGACTCTGTCATTTGGAGAGGAGCCTTAAGCTGCTTAGCCTCCTATGGACTTTTATTTAAGCATAACATGCTTCCAGGGAGGGTAAATGGTTCCGCTTCAGTCGCTAACCCCGTCTGTTGCCACACCTGCTCCCATAGACCTTGAGCTTTGTTGCAAGACATGCAGTCCAAGCTTAGTCCTTGATAGAGGATTTTTTTACGGAGTCAGTGTGTCACTGGGAAGACGTTCAACAACCAGCAGAGGTGACTTGTTGTGACGCAGTGCGGCAACCTCAGCAACCCGATAAGGAGTTGTCTGTACTACCCAGACAGTCTAGACAGTTTCGGGTTGTCGCTGTACTTCCTCGCTTCCCCATGGTTGACAGTTCACAGACTGTGCAGCAGTACCATGATCTTGTGTCCGGCTCCGTCAGACGACTGGCTTTTAAGAGCTCCCACAAGTCGTCGCTGTCTGGAGAATCTCAGATGGACTATGGATCTGACCAAGGAACTAGGCCTCCTGGTCAATTTAGAGAAGTCCCTGCTCGTCCCATCCCAGACCATTGTCTACCTGGGTATGGAGATTCAGAGTCGAGCTTTTCGGGCTTTTCCGTCGGCCCCAAGGATCAACCAAGCCCTAGAATGCATCCAGAGCATGCTGAGAAGGAACCGATGCTCAGTCAGGCAGTGGACGAGTCTAACAGGGACACTTTCATCGCTGGCCCTGTTCATCGAGTTAGGGAGACTCCACCTCCGCCCCCTTCAGTATCATCTAGCTGCTCACTGGATAAAGGACATGACGCTAGAGACGGTCTCAGTTCCTGTTTCCGAAGAGATGAGGTCTACTCTAACGTGGTGGAAGAACAGCTTTCTTTTCAAGGAAGGTCTACCTTTGGCTGTTCAGAACCCCGACCGCCGTCTCTTCTCGGACGCATCAGACACGGGCTGGGGTGCGACATTGGACGGACAGGAATGCTCGGGAACATGGAATCAGGAGCAAAGGACACTTCACATCAATTGCAAGGAGTTGTTGGCGGTTCATCTGGCCTTGATAAACTTCAAGTCCCTCCAGCTAAACAAGGTGGTGGAGGTGAACTCCGACAACACCACAGCCTTGGCTTACATCTCCAAGCAGGGAGGGACTCATTCGAGGAAGTTGTTCTAGATCGCAAGGGACCTCCTCATCTGGTCAAAAGATCGAAAGCTCATGCTGGTAACGAGGTTCATTCAGGGCGATATGAATGTCATGGCAGATCGCCTCAGCCGGAAGGGTCAGGTCATCCCCACAGAGTGGACCCTTCACAAGAATGTTTGCAGCAGACTTTGGGCCCGGTGGGGTCAGCCAACCATAGATCTGTTCGCTACCTCGATGACCTAGAGGCTCCCGTTGTATTGTTCTCCGATTCCAGACCCAGCAGCAGTTCACGTGGATGCTTTTCTGCTGGATTGGTCCCATCTCGACCTGTATGCATTCCCGCCGTTCAAGATTGTCAACAGGGTACTTCAGAAGTTCGCCTCTCACAAAGGGACACGGCTGACGTTGGTTGCTCCCCTCTGGCCCGCGAGAGAATGGTTCACAGAGGTACTGCAATGGCTGGTCGACATTCCCAGGACTCTTCCTCTAAGAGTGGACCTTCTACGTCAACCTCACGTAAAGAAGGTTCACCCATACCTCCACGCTCTTCGTCTGACTGCCTTCAGACTATCGAAAGACTCTCAAGAGCTAGAGGCTTTTCGAAGGAGGCAGCCAGAGCGATTGCCAGAGCAAGGAGGACATCCACTCTCAGAGTCTATCAGTCTAAATGGGAAGTCTTCCGAAGCTGGTGCAAGGCCAATGCAGTTTCCTCAACCAGTACCACTGTAACCCAGATTGCTGACTTCCTGTTACATCTAAGGAACGTAAGATCCCTTTCAGCTCTTACGATCAAGGGTTACAGAAGTATGTTGGCAGCGGTTTTCCGCCACAGAGGCTTGGATCTTTCCACCAACAAAGATCTACAGGACCTCCTTAGGTCTTTTGAGACCTCAAAGGAACGTCGGTTGTCCACTCCAGGCTGGAATCTAGACTTGGTCCTTAGGTTCCTTATGTCATCAAGATTTGAACCTCTCCAATCAGCCTCTTTTAAGGACCTCACATTAAAAACTCTTTTCCTCGTGTGCTTGGCAACAGCTAAAAGAGTAAGTGAGATCCACGCCTTCAGCAGGAACATAGTTTTCACATCTGAAACGGCTACATGTTCCTTGCAGCTCGGTTTTTTGCTAAAAACGAGCTTCCTTCACGTCCTTGGCCTAAGTCGTTCGAGATCCCAAGCCTGTCCAACTTGGTGGGGATCGAACTGGAGAGAGTACTTTGCCCAGTTAGAGCTCTTAAGTACTATCTAAAAAGGTCAAAACCTTTACGAGGACAATCAGAAGCCTTATGGTGTGCTATCAAGAAGCCTTCTCTTCCAATGTCTAAGAACTCAGTTTCTTACTACATCAGGCTTCTGATTAGGGAAGCACATTCTCATCTGAAGGAAGAAGACCTTGCTTTGCTGAAGGTAAGGACACATGAAGTGAGAGCTGTGGCTACTTCAGTGGCCTTCAAACAGAACCGTTCTCTGCAGAGTGTTATGGATGCAACCTATTGGAGAAGCAAGTCAGTGTTCGCATCATTCTATCTCAAAGATGTCCAGTCTCTTTACGAGAACTGCTACACCCTGGGACCATTCGTAGCAGCGAGTGCAGTAGTAGGTGAGGGCTCAGCCACTACATTCCCATAATCCCATAACCTTTTTAACCTTTCTCTTGAATACTTTTTATGGGTTGTACGGTCGGCTAAGGAGCCTTCCGCATCCTTGTTGATTTGGCGGGTGGTCAATTCTTTCTTGAGAAGCGCCGAGGTTAGAGGTTGTGATGAGGTCCTTTAGTATGGGTTGCAGCCCTTTATACTTCAGCACCTAAGAGTCGTTCAGCATCCTAAGAGGACCGCTACGCTCAGTAAGGAAGACGTACTTAATAAAGGCAGAGTAATGGTTCAAGTCGTCTTCCTTACCAGGTACTTATTTATTTTATGTTATTATTGAATAACTAATAAAATGAAATACGGGATACTTAGCTTCTTTGTTAACATGTATGCTGGTCTCCACCCACCACCCTGGGTGTGAATCAGCTACATGATCATCGGGTAAGATTAATATTGAAAAATGTTATTTTCATTAGTAAAATAAATTTTTGAATATACTTACCCGATGATCATGAATTTAAGGACCCGCCCTTCCTCCCCATAGAGAACCAGTGGACCGAGGAGAAAATTGAGTTCTTGTTGACAAGAAGTACTTGAGTACCTGCTCACAGATGGCGCTGTTGTGTACACCCCCACCTGTATAGCGATCGCTGGCGTATCCCGACCGTAGATTTCTGTCGGGCAACAGAGTTGACAGCTACATGATCATCGGGTAAGTATATTCAAAAATTTATTTTACTAATGAAAATAACATATTTTCCCAATCTAAGTGTTTAAAAGCTCCATCTAGGCATGCTATGAATAATTTAGGAGAGATGAAATCTCCATATCTAACTCCTTTCTCAATCAGAATTTTATGTAGTTTAGTATTGCTTTACTTCCTCTGTAGATATCTTCAGGCGTTTTAACATAAGATTCATCTATTCCTTGTCTTTGAAGGGCTTCCATTACTGCTGAGGTTTTGACAGAATCAAAAGCTTTCTCATAATCTATAAATGCCATGCGTAGTGTTTTGTCATACTCTTGATTTTTACATTAGCTGGTTAATCTCATGGATATGGTCAGTTGTTGAATATTTGCTTCTAAAGCCTGCCTGCTCTCTTGGTTGATTAAAGTCTAGCTGTCTTTCTATTCAGCCTAATATGATCTTTATAAAAATTTCATTCATCACGGAGAATAAAGTTATTGGTTGGCAATTTTTCAGGTATTTTATGTCTCCCTTTTTTTGAATTAGTATAAAGATAAAGTTTTTCCAAGCTGTAGTTATAGAGCATTCTTTCCGACATTCTGTGTAAAGTTCATTGAGTTTTACTACTATGAAATCTCCATCTTTTATTAAATCAATTGCTAGGTCTTTTTTCTGCAGCTTTACCTTTTTTCATGCCTTTTAATACTTTCTTTACATCTACTGTTACGTTTGGTAACAGCTCAGGTGTTACATTTCTATTGGCAGAGTTATTTCTTATATCACTATTTTATATCATTGTATAGAAATCCACTGCAGTTTTTATCACTCCATCTCTTATTGTTATTGTTGATATTCCAATTTAATCATTTAAAACAAACATCTGCTGGCACCCTGTTCCACTCGTTCTTTTCTTCAATTTGATGCTTCCTTTCTTCAGTGTTTCTTCACTTTTGTTCCGATTGTATTTACGAATATCTTGGGTTTTTAGTTTATTGTTTTGTATAGTTTTAAATCTATTTCATCTCTTCTTAGATTTTACCCTCATTTTCAATCTTTTCTTTATTAGGCTTTTGCTCTTCTCTGATATTTTTCTTTGCTCATAGTTAGGAACTTTTCCACCTATCTCTTGTGCTGATTCCAATGCAAATTTTGTTAAATTAATGTTCATTTCTTCTTTTTTACTTGCTTTCATTTCATCATGTAGCTGGGAGTACCTATTTTGTATTGCTAAACTAAACTAACTAGATTTTCTCTTATTACAATTGTTTATTTTCTTACTTAAAATCAATTTTTCTTTTTATTTCCGTAGATCTAAGCAAATTTTGCCTCTTGCTATTCTATGGTTGCTTGACGTTAACTTGTTTAACACTGATACATCTTTGCCTAAATTAGCTTTTGCCCTTGTAATAAAATCTATTTAATTTCTCGTTTCACAAATGGGGCTTCTCCATGTTCATTTTCAACGTCCTTTTTTTTTTTATTTTTTTTTTTTTTGTAAAAAAAGGTTCTCACGATTTTAAGATTGTTTCTCAGCAAATTCTATAAGTATGTCTCCTCTGCATTCATTGTGCCTACTCCTAATTTACCTACTGCTGATCCTCCAAAACAATGTTATTTATGATAATTTGATCATAGATTAAGATCCCTTTGCTCAATACTGTATCTTACTTCTTTAGGCGAGACGGTCGCTGCTTCATCATTTCTCTCCTTCACTAACTCTGCTAATATTGCCGATATTACCCACTTCTGAACTCTTATTAGAGCAAATGTTTTTCTTCCTTGTGTTAGCAAGTTTTTTAAATTGTCTTTTCCTCTTTGGCATGATGAAATTCTTGCCGAAAAGAAGAAAAACATGTGTAAAATCGAGTGAATGTCAGAGGTCAAACTCAAATGTGTACTCTCTCTGAGGTTTGTGCTAGCTTTGAAGGATGAAGGGTGTAATTACCGTGTAATACTTCGTCTTGTGACTCATGGAATCTATACAGATGTCATTGCTAACAATTTTTTTTATATTAACATGTAATAATTATCGAAATTTACAACAGAAAAAAATACTGCATTTTCTTGTAGGGATCAATGTTTTTGGTTTATTGAGTTACTTTTACTCAATAAACCAAAGTAAGAGGAATTTTGACAAAATACTTTGTATACGCATTCTCTATTGCCATACGAAGCTCTGTGAATTTTTTCAGGATTTTGTGTTATTCGTCCTATACCCCATATATTGGCATAATGTTCAGGGCCCTTAAGGATAACGGTCTATATACCAATGCTTCTGGACAGTACTGTAATGACATTACAACTGGTTATCCTATAATATGATATAACTTGTTTTTCCAGTCTCACCTCTTCCGACTACCTGCTGATAAAGTACAGTATTCACCAACGTATGGCTTTTTTTCACTAAAGTGTCCACTGCACTAGTATCCGAAGAATCCTCCACAGTAAAAAACTTAAATCATCTGATTACAAACTTAAAATCTCTACACATCCATCATCAATGCACCCTTCACCTGGCAATCCCTGGCAAATCACTTCAGTTTTTATAAAATGTCTACTGGAAGACTTTCTTTGTCCCATCAGAAATACCTTATCAATCGGGGCAATATCAACCTCCGACCTTCATATAATACCAGATGTTGCTACAAACTGTGATGAGAATGCATCTTTGTAACACTTTTACTCTTGTGAGGCTGCCTAAACAAGCAAAACTTTCTTTATACTTTATCATTTTTGCCCTCGCTCAAAACTCTGTTCAGTGTTCAGTAACACTGCCAGTAATTATGCCCAATATGTAATAATAAAGTAGTCAACACCATCAGCAAGGTCAAATGTGGATTGTATATTATGAAACACACTAGTATTTGTTTGTAACTCTCAAGTCCCTCCTTCCAAAAAGGTGCCTTAATCTGTTATTATTCCTTTTTAGGTATTGATAGCAGGAGTGGTCTGTAATGCTGCTCTGTATTCATATTATCTTGCCTTTTAACTAGAAGTATGCTACTGTGTTGTTATATGAGAGGGTGTCATAGACATTAATAGTTCACAGTAGCGATTAAAATGGAATGGGACTGTGTTCGAGTTTAGTCTGAATGGTTCCAGAAATACAGTATCAAAACCCTTTCCAAGAAGGAGAGATTTAGGCATTACTGTTGTTGATGAGAAAATTTTCGATAACAAAATTTTGTCACAGTGCAGGTTTACAATTGGTGATTTTTTAGACATTGTTATTGTGGGCCCACAGAGACCTGCACAGCGTCGTTTGTGGCCATACTGTTCCACGGTCAGGAAAGTTTAAGTGACTTTGCAGCCTGATGGTGGACGGGAGATTGATGAGGACAGTATTGATTTAGGGAAAATTATTGCCGTACAGTATTTTTCACAGTTATATGTTCTTCATAGATGGCTCATTAGATAGAAAGTGTTCAAGTTTATTACTGGTCATTACAGATGTCATAAAACCATAGTGTTGCGGGGTTCTCCTTTAAACTTAGTTCTGTAGTAATGTTTCCTTTGTTTTGGAGGCTGACTATGTTGAGAATCCTAATATTTCTAAGTCTTTCAAATCCTTAGGATCTGTAGTCATGGTCTTGTTAGGATTTTAAAGTTCCGTTTTGTAACTGTGTAGTGGTATATCTTGCATGTAACTTAGTATTTTTCTCTTGCTTGTACAATATGCAGTAAGACTATTCTGAAGTGGTCGTTTCTTTTTTTTTATCTTATCTTGAGGCTGGAGTGTAAAGGGATGCTAATTTGGCCTTTAATTGATTATTTGAATTGACAAAACAATGTTAATGTATTCCGAACAGTTTTTTTTGTTTCATTTACAATTAAGTATTTTTTTTGTTTTTATGAAGACTGAAATTTATTCCAGTTCCTTACACCATGATGTCCCTTTCTCAGCCACTGTATTTTAATCTTTCTTATGAGTCATTTATCATAATTTTTTCCTCCCACACTGTGTTGTTGTCAGTATAAAAAAAATTCTTTCCCTTTCACCTAATGTTCTGATATTTTTTCCCAAGTTTAAAACCATCTTACCTAAAGAATATAGAGCTATATCTATTAATGCTGCTAACTTCTCAGAAATGAATCAACGATAATCTTACACGTTTATTCAGCAAGCCCAAGGCAAGGGAAGATAAGAAGGAAGTAAGATTCTAGCTGGGTCCCCTTGCCCAGTATAAATCAAGGGGTGGTGCCCAGTGTTCCGTTCTCTTGACCTGTTACTTGGTTTTGTGTATTCCACCGTTGTATATATGTTGTTTAGTGAACGTCGGGTTGTGGTCGGCATTCGGACACTAGGCAGTTCGGGTGCTACCTTTGGCCACAGTCCGCAAACCACTACAATGTGGTGCCGCATGTGGGCCCCCACCCTTCTTTCGATGCATCCGAATAGAGCATCAATTCTGGGAGAGGTACAAGAAGGTCTGTCCCTCTGAGGAGTTTCTTGTCTGCCACCTACCATTGAAGGTCTGTCAGCTGCTCTGGAGATCAAAGTATCCGGGAAATCAATGTTCTGATTCCACCTGGATTGCGGCCACTTAAGAGATCGAATTCTGAGATGGCTGTTGGGCACTAGACGGATCAGAGATGGCAGGTGACCCAGGAGACATAACCACTGCTGGCTGGAAGCTCTTCTCGTATGAAGAAGGGGCTTGTTACCCTCCTCAGCGTCTGTATTCTGTCATCTGATGGAAAGACTTTCTGTTGTTTGGTGTTTATGATCATGCCTAGGTATACCAGTCTCTGAGAGGGAAGCAGAGATGACTTCTCAAGGTTTACCATGATCCCCGGTTCTGTTGCCAAAGGGCTGCCATCAAGTCTGCTAGGATCAGCCGATTCCTTGAGCCCAAGATGACACTAGGGCGAACACCTTCGTGAATACCTAGGGTGCTGGGGAAAGACTGAAGTAGAGCACCTTGAACCAGTATTGTCTGTTCTAGTGTATGATCCAGAGATACTTCCTTGTAGACTGATGGACTGGGACCTAGAAGTATGCATCTTTGAGATACAGTGTGCACATGAACTCCTATGGTTTCACCGCTTGTCTGACCGTGTCTGCTGTCTCTATGCTGAACGGAGTAGAACAAACTTGTTCAGGGCTGTGAGGTCGATGACTGTTCTCCAGCTTCTAGATGCCTTTTTAACAAGAAAGAGTCGATTGAAAAAGCTTGGGGAGCTGTGAAGGACCTCTTGGAGAGCGCCCTTCTCCACCAACATGGTCTGGACATCGGCCCAGAGGGCCAGTTCCTTTGCAGATCCCTTCGCAAAGGAGTTTGATGGGACTGGATCCCAAATCAGTGGAGGTAGAGATTGAATGAATGGGACGCGATACTCTGAACGAATCAAGGAGCATGTCTAGGGTTTGACCCCATTCTGCAGCCATCTCTGCTAGTGGCATTGCAGGCATCCCCCTACTGGTGGGCAAGTGGGAGTATTGCCCTCCCTAGCGAGAGCAACCTTGGCCGGTCCCTTTGTTGCCCTTTCCTTCTCTGGAGGATTTTGAGCCCTTTGGATCTTCTGCAGGAAAGGGCTTCCTGGATACCTTTTTTGAGGACCCTGCGGTCTTACTGGTCGAGAGTTTGATGACTTTCTGCTTTTTTTACGGTGGGGGTGGGTACTTACCACAGGACCGGGATGTTAAGGCCCTATGGAGAAGGGAGTCCTGATTGGACTTCCTCCATGGTTCAGCCACCCTCTCGACTTTTTCCGGCTTGAATAGGGAAGAGCTGTCCAAGGTTGAGTTCCTGAGCTTAGAGACCTCAGCCTGCAGGATCTGTCTGTGCAACCTTTCGATCGCCGCATCGAAGCGCCTAAGTATCGTGTTCGTCCTCAAGTTAACAACCTGGTGAGCAAGGAACTCTATGGTCCAGATTCCTGATAAAGGGAAGGTTTCCATGGATTTCCTCATAGAATCTTTGGACCAATCTTAGACACAGATCCAGCCACGATGTAGCCTGCATGGTTTACTTCACTTCCTTCTCCATGTTTAGGATCTCGGTCGCTGAAAAGGAGGCTAAGAGCCCAGAAACACTCTTAAACAAGACTCCCCTTGAGAGAGCCTCTACGGAGGAATCCAGAGGCAAAGCGGGAAGAGGCTCGTCCGTGACTTCATGGTCGCTGTCATCTCCTTCGACCAGGGCAAAGCCACACTGGCCTAAGTCACCATTGGGTGTCATATACATGCTCAAGGGCAGTGTCCTTACCCTCCTGAGAGGCCGTTTCCGTGTCAGCTAACCCACTGATGTCCCTCAAGCAGGATAGAACCTGCCATAATGCGTATTCCCACTTCTGCGCCGCTTTAGAGTTGAACTTTAGACTGGCAGCCCTTGGGAGGTAGTCATCTTCGGAGTTCAGTTCATCTTCCACCTCCGAGCTCATACCTATAGGTCGTCAACTGAAGGTACGCCAACTGCAGATAACCCTGCTTCCTGGGAAATCCCTGGAGCTGTCTCTTGCTAGAGAGCCCTTCTCGCCTTGGCATTCTTCGGCTCCGTCTTCTCATTCTTAGACTCTCTGAGACGGCAGGAATTCCGCCAGGAGTGAAGGTCTGTAAGGTTCCTGTCATCCCGAAGAGGTCTGACCTTCTCTTGCAAAAGGTGCTGATGTAGGTCCTTCTTGTAGTCTGGAGACGGGTCGAAGTTCCGGAGGAACCATCTCTCTAGGAGACGTGCAAAACGTTGTCATAAGTGAGACCTCCCTTGGAGATCGGGAGCCCCTTACACATACAGGAGCGGAGATTATCACATGATGGGAAGTCATTTTCTTCAGTTTCCTCTTTTGCTTCGTCATAAGGACTGGAATCACTTGATGGTGCAAGAAGTCCTACTGGAAGTTAGCGGAAATTTCCACAGCTCCACGCACCTTACTGATGGCCGAGACAAACATCTGAGGGTTTGCAGTCCTGGAAGTGTTAGGAGACTTACTTCTCCAATGGGAGCCTAGGAATAGAAGATACTGTTGCCTGCTTTGATGGAGGAGCTGTCCCTGCGACGGCCTGCTTTACTATTCTCACTAAGGTGTCGAGCCAAGATGGAGGCTTTCCCGCTGCAGAAAGGTCCGAAGTATCCTTTGGGAGGCTAACAGATGGTGATCGCCTCTTTGGGGATTGCGGTCTAGGCACCTGAAAATGAGGAGAGGCAGGTCTCTTCTCCTGGTGAAGCGGCACAAGTATTTCCTCTAAATCTAACCTGAGAAAAAGAAGTAATAGGAGGATACTTCTTTTGAGGTTTCTTAAAGCTAGAAGGGAAGTGAACTGTGCTTGCAATTCTCGGGGGCAAGTCAGAGTTACGCACAGTCCTCTCTGGAATGGTTGCTAATGGTCTGCAATGTTTGTCCAGGTGTTGACGAGCTTCTCAAAGAGGATCGCTCTCGGGAGCATGAATCGTGTGCGGGACCGTGTCTCGACGATAGCACACAGGAGCCTGACGATCACACGCGGGAGCCTGACGATCACACGCGGGAGCCTGACGATCACACGTGGAAGTGTGATGATCATGTGCAAAAGCCTGACGATCGCACGCGGGAGCGTGATGATCATGTGCGAGAGCCTGACGATCGCACACGGGAGCCTGACAATCGTGCGTGGGAGCTTGCTAGTCTCGTTGACGGCGATCCTCTTCAGGGGAGTCACACTGCAAAGGACTGGAAGACGAGGAGGATTGGCACCATCTAATAGTCCTAGATCATTGCTCAACCTCATCTTCTGATGGGGTAAGACCAGAGACTTCGGCGGGAGCAGGAGCAGGCGAGAGCTAAAGATTCGCTTCGCAGACTGCAAGGGCGTCAACCACAGCACTCGCAGAAGACAGAACATCTACCCCTGAGGAAACCATAGAACATCTCTCGTCCCCCAGATGTAGAAGTTCCCACAACACATCCTTCGAAGGTGGGCTTGCAACCCCCACTAACGGCCAACCCTGTAACAAATCAGAAAGAGAAAAGAATCCCCCCGAGGGTAAAGGCAGAGCTGCTTCCTTAGGGTGAGCAGCTTCTTCTCTGGAACCCAGGGGTTGGCCTTGTGTTAGCTGGTCAGCATTCCTACTTGACCGATCCTCAGAAGAGACTGATCGAGCAGGAGATTCGGGAAGAGATCTGGGTATCAAGGAAGGGTTCAGAGGTTTCCTTGACCTCGAAAAAGACCCCGAAGGTGAAGATTCTCTCTTAGAATTTTTCCTTTGCCAGTACCCAAATCTCTCCCACTGGGAGGAAGACAACTCCTGGCATTCATTGCAGGTGTTATCGTGGTCACAATGCTTTCTTCTGCAGGCCGGACACACGAATGGGGTCAGTTTTGGCGAAGGACATAAAGGTCCCACGCAGGAGTGTCCTTCAGGTCCGCATGATGGGTGGCAGCACGAAGAATGGAGCACACCTGAAAAGAAAAAGGAGAGAAGTTTTAATCAAAATGGCAAGTCTGTTGTGAGGCTGAGAGCTGTAATGTCTGTTCTCTGCAGAGCTATAAGAGAAAGTGAGTCGGACACTGGTGTGTGAGTGAATGGGTTAGCTGGCTACCCCTGCAACCCTACCCCCGCTAACTAGCGGTCGGCAGTTATACCCCGCTTAAAAGACTTTATGGCTCGTCTTCCAGTTTTGCCAAAAGTAAATCCCTATAAATAGCAAAGGGTTTGTATTTAGTGTCAGAGCAATTAAGATTTAGACACCTATGATACAGGAATGGCTGATATGCACTTGCCAAAATCATCAAAGAAAAAGCAGTGTGTGATTCCAGTGGCATATTTTAATTCATCACAGAAGCTGGCCTTTTGCAAGAGATTTAATTCTGAAATTTTGTAGTTTTAAAGTTTTTAATATAAAGATGTATAGATAAAATAATGTAATCTTTTTATTGATATTATTTCATTTACCATTTAAGTTATGATGCTGGCTAATCAATCTTTGATTTATGGGGAAGTGTGTGTAAATACACAGATGTTTCCAAGTCGAGGGTTAGGTTTTTACTTTTACTATATTGTTAAAACTCTTCTCATTTGTTTTTCATTTTTCAGGTGAATATGAAACAGTATTTGGAGAGAGATTTCAAGAAATTAGCAATACTTAGAGTATGTGATGGAACAAGAACTTCAAAATATTTCAGAAAGGTAGGGCATTTTATTTAGTAATTTTAACATCTTTTTACTGCAGAAGTAGAAGACAGAAGATTGATTTTAAGATAACTGGTTTCACGATTTCTAGCATTACAGCCCCGATAGTGAGGTTGAATTATCCTTGTTTATGTGATAAATTCAATTAGTATTAAGGGTCAACAATTTGTATTTTTCTGATGGGGAATAATTTTCATTTAATTTCAAGCTCAGAAGTATTTGTCTTGGGGTATTGCTTTTTATCAAATTATTACTAAAGATGTTTTCAGCTTTTGGTTAAACTTTAATTTTGAATGTTAATTTTTCATTGTAAAGGTTATTTGAATTATTTTTTTTTTTCAGTGGGATATAGATGAAAGTAGTGAAGAGGATGAGGAGGAAGTCTGTACACCACTTAATTCCGAGGAAGTAGATATTCTTGTCTTTACAAATGTTGATATGCTTCAGAATGTCAATGTAAGTTAAACTTATTTATATCGTCAGCTAGAAATTATGTCCTCATCCTTGCACTTCATAAGAAAAATATTTAGCTCTTAAATTTTATGGTGATTGTAATCGAGTAGACATGTAGACTGTTGAAGGTAACTTGCCAAGAAATGCATAATTAAATGCTAGTGGTAGCAGTTATTGCTTTCTCTTTTGCTGAAACAAGCATTGCTATTGACAAGAATGCTCCCATTTGTATGAATATCATAAGTAACTTCTTAGGCTGTCTGATAGTCAAAGGCTGAAGTGTCATTATCATCATTCCCTCTATAAACATGTAGCCTAGTCTTCTCCTGATTTCCCTTGAACTAAAAGTAATCTTCTTTTGCTCAATGAACTTCATTATGATTAAGATACATACTTTTCAGAAAGGAACAGTGAGGCATAAGCACTCCTCATAAGATTTTCTATATTAAGAACTTGTCCCTGACACGAGACACACCCAAAAAAAATTTTGTGTGCAATAGTGCAGCCAGCAACTGCTAAAAATTTGGAGAAGACATTTTAAACCCACTAAAATAACTAGAAGTGGACATAAAACCTGGCATCTGTAGCTGCGGAGCGCATGTATTTACGCATCACTGTTGACTTTTAAGACTTAGGAAGTGATATGGCATTCGCAGCATGTTATTGTTGTTAGATGCTGGTTTTGTTGCTTTAATACAGGTATTAGTGTATTGGTGGGAAATAAAATATAATAGAGGTATTAGTGTATTGGTGGGAAATAAAATAGGATATTTCTTACTTTCAAGGAATAAAGTTGAAATTCCAAACTTCCAGAGCTGAAAGCAGTTTGAACATTAGGAGAGATTCATAGAAATTAAGTTTAACAGTTTCAACTTAGCTTTACAGTATGAAGATTCCTTATTTACTGCCAGTTAGTTTAATTGGAAAAATTGTGCAGTACTATTTTTTTTTTAAAATTGACATTGGCCTACTTACAATCATTGGTTTTCTTGTTTATTATTATTGGTAGTTGCTTAGCTTAACGTTAGTTTATTTTTTAATTGCCTATTAATTGTAAATCAATCTATGAATTATTGCTTTGGTATTGTTTGTCACTACATATTTGATGTTTTATTGATTATCCATTCCTCTGTTCATTCGTGATGATAAGTTTTGTATTTGTTCCTATGTGCATAGAAACCTTTTGTCCATTAAGTATGAAATATGTTTTCAGTGCGAGTTGGAGTAGCCAGTGAAATAATTAATTAGTTAGTTAATGACAGGTGGTAAACTAGGGTGAGGAGGTCTGCCCCTTCACCTTTCAAGAGCTCTTAACTTATGTTTTCAGCTGCAACGAATACTTTCTTTGTCTTATAGGAAGTGAATGCTGGCTGTTGATGGCTATAGTTGTGAAGCAAGAGATTCACACACTGTTCTTCTGGCTAGGTGCACGATTGTTTGCAATCGCCCAGATGTGCTGAGTATAGATATTGTCTTCCTGCGCAGCGACAGACTTATACTTTGAGGGGAAGGAAGAGAGCATAGCTTCACCAACGCTCTGCTTAGTTCCCTTCCTTGGTCCCCAGGAAGTGTGTGCCAGGAGCCTTTGAAGTTATGTTGGCGTGCTTTTCAGGTTCTGGTGGCTTGTATGATTTCCTAGTGTACATTGCACCACATCAGAGGTGTAAGGGTTTTCTTCATTTATGCATACTACTGACAACTAATTTAACCTGAAAGAGTCTTGGGGCTCCTTAGGTCTTTCAGGTAGTCCACACGTGACTTGTTTTCGACATTTCATTGTCTAAGAAGAGGAGGAGAAAGAGATCGCAGGAATCCAGTCTGTTGTAGTCTTGAGGAAAGAGCTCCTTTCGACAGCCCTGTGTTGGGTCCCCTGAAATGACGTATGTATTTCGGGACCTCGAGTCATGCCCCTGTGGTTTGGGTCCCCGGCTACGAAATGGGACAGGTGTGTATGGAGCTCCATGTTTGTGCCCCCCCCCCCCCCTCCCTGGGCCAATGCACTGGGCCACAGCCCCACAGCATGCCCTTTCAAGTCTCTGGTTACCTGGGTACCTAGGTGGGATCAGTGTATAGCCCTGTCTTTCATCCCTCTATTTCCAATCCACATGGCTCGGGACATCCCCCACCCTGTGTTTCTGGCTTGGATTTCTGGGTACCCCAGTAGCCAGGTGGGAATGTTGTACAGCCCCATATTTCAGTGGCTGGAGCTAGTGCAAAGGGCTGGGACTGTGGCTGTGACTCAGGTTTCCTGACTATCCCAGCAGCCAAATGGAAAAGGAGTGTACGGTCCCGTACACTTTTTGTCCCTTGCTGGAAGGAGGAGCTTTGGCACTCTCCATCTCTCTTTCTACCTATACAGTGGATTCCTGCTCCTTGTGTGTAGTTGAACTCCAAGAGTGGGGTTAGGTGGCTGATGGACCTTTTCTGAATGCTTGAGGCACCGAGCAGTGGCTGTCCCTACACCCCATCTAGCTGAGAGAAGAGTACGAGTACACCTGTCTACCCTGTTCAGTGCTAGGGGCACCCGTTGAGATACTACTGCTAGAGATTTATTGGGTCCTTTGACTGGCCAGACAGTACTACAGTGGATCCCTCTCTCTCTGGTTATGACTCATTTTGTCTGCCTACACATACACCTAATAGTCTGGCCTATGCTTTCCAAATTCTTTTTTGTCCTCATACACCTAACAACGCTAAGTTGTTCCGTAACTGAAATACAAACCATGCTATTTAATATGGGTAATTACTTTCGGCGTAGCTGAAATGACGAGCCATCAGAATTTTAACGAGGGTTTACTACTCACCGCTAGTTAGCGAGGGTGTAGGGAGGGTAGCTTGCTACCCCCCCCCCCCTCACACACACCTGTGCTGAGCTCACTTTGCTCTCGGCTCGGGTGCTAGACGGACGTGTCCGCTGTCACCCTTGCCTTCTCTGACAGCCATTTAACTGATTTTTTGTTTGCTTTTTCTTTGACAGAGTGTTTGTGAAGTTGGCCTCAGTGATGCGGAAGTGTCCCGGTTTACCTGACCGCCCTTGTGGAACTTATATTTCGGAGGTCGAAACGGACCAACACACCTTGTGTTCTTTCTGTAGGGGCCAACGGTGTGATAAGAGTAATGTATGTGGTGAGTGTAGGGAGTGGTTTACCTCCCAGTGGGAGAGGTTTTCCCGGCGCCGGACGAAGAAGTCCAAGCGGGATATTTCTCCTTCGAAGATTTCTTTGAAAGGAGAAAAACCCAAAGGTTCTTTTTCCATGCCCCAAACTTCCTCCGAAGCTCCCACTCGATCGGTTTCTTCCGAGAAACTGTCGAGTGGTAGCGTAGGCCGCAGTTCTGTTGACCGATCTCGGGGTTTGGGAGAGGGAGTTGCCTCCCATATTGATTCTCATGTTAATGTGACTAACCATGATTTGTTGCAGCTTTGGGCTTCCTTGGGGCTTCAGGGTTCGCCCCCCAAGATAGCCTTGTTTGACATAATCAAATTGGGAGCAGCTGCCAAACAATCGCCGACTTTAGCAGAGGTCGATCCTCTGTCTATCGTCGACGTTGTTATGGCAGAGGCTTCTGATGTGTTGGGTCAGACCTCTGCTCCTGATGTTGCTGATGTAGCTGAAGGCTTAGTTCCCCCCTCCGAACATCCTTCGAGGGAGGAACTAAGTCCTACGGTCTCTCCTGCAGGTGATTCTTCCCCTCGGGAGAGTTCACTGACAGAGACTCCTCTTCGGAGGACTGCTAATCAGTCTGCTGACCCCACGGCCCCCAGAGGGCGTATAAGGGGCAAAGCCCGCCTTTCTCTTTGTTGTAGAGGACTTCCTTCGCCTCACAAGGGTGTGAGGAGGCGCCTCTTCGGCTCGTCATCCCCGCAGTCCGCCGCAGAGGAACCTCGTCGTCGATCACCGACCCTGCCAGCTACATCCCTGGACCTCTCTGCAGATCGTTCGCGATCTCCTTCGGTGGAAGGTCGTCCTTGCAAAGGACACGCCGACCTTCCACCCGCCAGACCTGCTGACCTGCCGTCGCTGTTCCTGGCCGCTGATTCGCTGTGGGAGCCCACGAATCCTGTCTTTAAATGGGCATCGGTCCCTTTGGGGCACAAGGGACTTTCTCTCATTCAGACTAAGTCTCTTACGCGCCAGGTATCCCCTGTGCGCCATCGATCTCTTACGCGCCAGTGTGCAATTGCGCGCAAGCGCTCCCCTGTTCCAGATCATGTTAGAGTGCGCCAGTGCTCTCCTGCGCGTCAGTGCTCACCTGCGCGTCAGCGCTCACCTGTGCCCCAATGCTCTCCTGCCCGCCAGCGCGCCACTGCGCGCCCTCATCCTGATACGCGGCATGCGTGCCTATGATCTCCTGCGTGCCAGCATTCTCCTACGCGCCGGCACTCTCCTGTGCGCCAACGATCTCCTGCACGCCCACGATCTTCGATCTGGGTGCAAAGGGGAAGATAATCTCTTCCCCTGCTCGCCAGCACGCCTTCTTTCACCTACGCGCCATCCCGCGCAGTCTCCATCGCGCGCCCTGCGCGGCCGCCTGTTGCTGTTGAGGATGTGCGCCCTCATGCGCGCCCACGTGCAAGGGATATTTCCCCTGCGCGCGCGCGTGCGCCCAACGTTATCGCCCTCGCGGGCTCAGTGTGATCCTGTGCGCCTGAGGAACAATCGCCTTTGCGCGCGCCCGCTGCTGTCACCAGAACACGCCCCTGCGCGCCATCGATCGCCCACGCCTGCGCGTCATCGCTCGCCAAGCGCTAACGCGCGCCCTCGCCCGCATGCCATCGCTCGCCCGCATGCCATCGCTCGCCCGCGCGCCCTCGCCATCGCCTATGGGCGCCCGCGCGCAAGCACCCGAGCACGATTTAGGTAGAATTCCATCGCGCCAGCGCGACCACCAGCGCGATCCCACGCGCGAGGCTGCAGGACGACGCGCGGCTAGGTCATTGTCATCGCTTCCCCCCCCACCCCCCGCCAGCGCAGAACAGCGCGGTCGCCGGAGGGAGGGAGAACTCCGGATAGGTCCAGGAACCTGCCTTCTTTTCAGGCCAACCCTGCTTTGGTAACTCCTCCTAGGGATCGAACGATCCCCTTCCCTCCAGAGGGAGTTCCTGACAGCACAGCTGTCAGTCGGCAGCCCTGGTTTGGGTCCCTTGTCAGAGCAGTCGTACAGGCTTTTAAGCCTGTTCTCTCTGAACTGGGAAACAAATCAGTGGCAGTTTCGACTCCCCTGAAGAGGAAGAGAGGAGTAGCGGACGTGGTAACTTCTCCAAGGGCGAAGTTGACTCCTCGGAAGTCTTTGAGGAAGGCCTCCTCCCCCCCCCCAGACTTTCTCTCCCTCCCTGTCGGACGAAGATTTCCCGTCCTTAGGGGAGTCCCGTGAGGTGAGGCGTTCCCCCATCGCGCCAATGAGGGAAACCCTACCTCGCGCAGAGAAGTCTTCTCGGGTAGGGGTGGAGAAGACCCCGTTCAGCATGGAGATGGCAGACACGGTCAGACTTGCAGTGAGACCTCAAGACTTCATATGTACACTGGATCTGAAGGACGCATACTTCCAGATCCCAGTCCATCCGTCTTCAAGGAAGTACTTAGGATTCTACCTAGACAACAAGATCTACCAGTTCAAGGTGCTGTGTTTCGGTCTCTCCACAGCACCTCAGGTTTTCACCAGTGTTCACCCTGATATCATTGTGGGCACACAGGATCGGCATCCGTCTCCTCCGTTATCTGGATGACTGGCTGATCCTAGCAGACTCGGAGTCAACCCTTCTTCGACACCGAGACAAACTTCTGGGACTTTGCCAGGATCTGGGGATCCTGGTAAATCTCGAGAAGTTTCTCTGCTCCCTACTCAAAGACTGGTATATCTAGGCATGATAATAGACACCAATCTCCACAAAGCCTTCCCATCAGACGACAGGATAGCAAGGCTGAGGAGGGTCGCGAGTCCTTTCCTCAGACGAGAAGAACTCCCAGCCCAATCGTGGCTATGTCTCCTCGGTCACCTCTCATCTCTGGCCCGTCTAGTTCCCAACGGTCGCCTCAGAATGAGATCTCTGCAATGGCGACTCAAGACCTGGTGGAATCAAGGACACGATTCCCCGGACGTCATGATCCCGATGGGTCTTGCGGAACGGACGGATCTTCAGCGGTGGGTGACAGACGAGAACCTACGAAAGGGAGTGGATCATCTCGTCCTCCCCCCGGATTTGATGCTGTTTTCGGACGCCTCAAAGAAAGGGTGGGGGGCCCACGTTCTGCACCACAGAACCTCTGGCCTGTGGTCAGAATCAGAAAAGTGCCTCCATATAAATCTGCTAGAAATGAAGGCCGTATTCCTGGCCCTTCAACAGTTCCAACAATACCTGGCGGGTCACTCTGTGGTGGTGATGAGCGACTACACCACAGTAGTGGCTTAGATCAACAAGCAGGGAGGTACTTTTTCAGAGCAGCTATCCCATCTCGCAGTAAAGATACTGAGATGGACCGAAATCCACTTGATTCCACTATCGGCTCGCTTCATTCCAGGCAAGAGGAATGTGCTCGCCGACAATCTGAGCAGAGCGTCTCAGATAGTGAGTACCGAGTGGTCTTTGGATCATCTAGTAGCCAAGAAAGTCCTGACTTTGTGGGGTTCCCCGATGGTAGATCTGTTCGCTACTGTGCTGAACTTCATGCTTCCGCCGTACTGCTCCCCAATCCCGGATCTTAAGGCACTTTGGCAAGATGCCTTTCAACAACGGTGGGACAACATCGACGTTTACGCCTTTCCCCCGTTCTGTCTGATGAGGAGGGTACTCAACAAGACCAGAATATCGGTCAATCTCTCGATGACCCTGATAGCTCCGCTATGGCATCATGCAGAATGGTTTCTGGACCTTCTGCAACTCCTAACGGAACTCCCGAGAGAACTCCCTCCACGACACGAGCTACTCAAACAACCACACGCCAACATCTTTCACAAAGCCGTAGCTTCGCTTCGACTTCACGCCTGGAGAGTATCCAGCATCTCCTCGCAGAGAGAGGATTTTCGCAACAGGTTGCGAACAGGATGTCTGGACACCCGCGAAGGTCATCCGCAGGGGTCTACCAGGCAAAGTGGAGAGTTTTCTGTGGTTGGTGTCGTGGAAGGGGTATCTCTCCACTCGATGCCACTATTCCAGCAATAGCGGAGTTCTTCGTGTATTTGCAAGAAGAAATGCACCTTTCAGTCTCGACAGTGGAAGGCTATTGCTCAGCCTTAACTTAAGTCTAGCCTTCAGGCTCAAAGGAGTGGACATTTCTTCTTCGCTGGAACTTTCCCTACTCATACGAAGTTATGAACTTACCTGCCCTCAGTCAGAAGTGATACCTCCTCCATGGAACGTGGTTCGAGTTCTCAGGTCTCTGAAGAGACCTCCCTATGAACCATTGCGCCAGGCTTCAGATCGCCACCTGACTTGGAAGACGGTGTTCCTACTAGCTTTGGCCTCGGCCAAGCGAGTCTGTGAACTTCATGGTCTCTCGTATGACATCGCCCATTCAAGGGGATGGGGGGAGTTAATGTTCAGATTCGTCCCCGAGTTTATTGCTAAGACTCAGAATCCGGGAGTGCCGGACCCACGGTTCGACTCTTTCCAGGTTTCGAGTCTTCGTTCTGTAACAGATGACCCAGACCATCTCCTACTGTGCCCAGTAAGAAGTCTGAGGCTATATCTTAAAAGAATGGCTGCAGTTCGTCACCAAGTACAGGCATTGTTTGTAAGCACTGGGAGGACAAGGAGGAGGGTTACCAAGAATACCGTCTCGGCATGGATTCGAAAGGTAATCCATCTATCCCTGAATCCTGACCCTCCTCCGTCACGTCGCCCTAGAGCACATGATGTCAGGGGCTTAGCTACGTCCCTGGCCTTCAAAAAGAACTTCTAAGTGATGCAGGTTCTACAAGCAATGGTGTGGAAGCATCAGACGACCTTCACAGCCCACTACCTGCAAGACGTGACCCACAGGAGGCTCGATACGTTCTCTTTCGGGCCTGTGGTGGCTGCACAACAGCTGGTTTAAACCTCAGGCTCCTTAATGGAAAAGTAGCAGAAGGTTGAGGGCATTGTTATCCGGTCTTAGTCTGCATGAATGAAAAGGTGTGTCTGGCCCTTATTCTTTTCTTCATCCTCCCCTCTCTTGGGGAAAGCAGCATCCTGGGTTCTGTGCACAGCTGACCTCAAACCACTGCAGGTAAACCATGTTTCCTTGTGTTCCTAGTATTAAGCTAATACTGTCACGTCCCTATACCCTGACAAGGTGGTATTGGGAGAGTCCTAGCCTAAAGTTTCCATCTAAAGGACTTCAGGTCAACATCCTAGGACGAGTCACTCTTCTAACCTTCACACACAGCTTACGAAGGCCGCATCCCTTGCATAGCAAGGTGCTAGCGAGGTGCAGGGACTCCTTATTGTTGAGTGCTGACACACTCAGATATTGAGTCCCCGGGCAAAGCCAAAAGTCAGTACTGGCTGGGACTTACCACCCTTCCTAAGGGTCAAGTCACCCATATTAAATAGCGTGGTTTGTATTTCAGTTACAGAACAAATGACAAAGTCGTAGGTAATTTTTATTTTTCCTAACTATACAAACCTTAGCCATTTAATCAAACTTGGCTGCCAGCCCTATCCCCCGTGAAGTCCTATGTCTAAGCAAAGTGAGCTCAGCACAGGTGTGTGTGAGGGGGGGGGGGTAGCAAGCTACCCTCCCTACACCCCCGCTAACTAGCGGTGGGGTAGTAAACCCTCGTTAAAATTCTGATGGCTCGTCATTTCAGCTACGCCGAAAGTAATTACCCATATTAAATAGCTAAGGTTTGTATAATTAGGAAAAACACAAATTACCTACGAATTTGTCATATTACCAAACAATTCTTCATTTCTCCATGAGTTAACTTCACTGTAATTTTTTAGTGGCTACTTTCCTCTTGGTAAGGGTGAAAGAGAGATTTTAGCAATGGTAAGCAGATTTGCTAGGAAAAGGACACTCCAAAATCAAACCATTGTTCTCTAGTCTTGGGTAGTGTCATAGCCTCTGTACCATGGCCTTCCATTATCTTGAATTAGAGTTCTCTTGCTTGGGGTTACAGTCGGGCATGCTGTTCTGTCTTGCTTCTCTTCCTCTATTTTTTTTTTTAAACTTTTTAAAGTTTATATGTGAAGGGTTTAATTTAATGTTACTGTACTTGAAATATTTTATATTCATTGCTTCTTCTCTTGTAGTTTATTTATTTCCTTGTTACCTTTCCTCACTTGGCTATTTTTCCATGTTGGAGCACTTGGGCTTATAGCATTTTGCTTTACCAACTAGGGTTATAGCCTATCTTGTAATAATGATAATGATAATATTGTCAGCCTCCCTGGATCTCCTGCAATCCCCATTTACGTTACTGGTCTATTCTTGAGACAACAATTCTTACGTGGGAATATATTGCCAGAGCAACTAGCATTACCCTCTTCCCTGACTTGATAGGAGAGGGTACTTGGGCTTCGTTTGCTGAAGCAGACAATCCTGAGTCAAAGTTTCTTGGTTTGATGGTCTTGCACTCATTCTTGTGTACAACCGCCGAGAGGGAGGCAACCTTGGCTTCGCTTTTGTTCATTAAGCGGCACTTCAGTGCCCAGGTCAGATCTGTCTAGTTTGGTCCAGGATGAAGTTGAAGATCAGGTCTGTGGATCTAAGAACCCGTCAGTGTCCCTCTTCAAGGCTCTCACTCGTTCCTGTTCGAGCCTTTGAGAAGGTCGTCAGTCAAGGTTCAGACTCTCAAGACTGTCTGTTCTGCCAGAGCATTGGCTTAGAGTTTAGGTAAGTTACACAATCTCTGCCTTAATCTCCCATGCTGGGGGAAGGAAAGAGCTCCCGTAGTTTGGTGCTGGGTTGCACGAATAAAATTCAGAGTCTGCTTTAGCACAATCCAAGGTTCAAGCCCATCTCCATCGTCTCTCCCGATGTGAAGCATAGAGGGGCATTGAGAGATGGTTTTGTCCTATGAGGGCTCTGCGGTGTATCTGAAGAAGACCAGACACCTCAGACCTGAATGTCAGCAACTTTTCCTTAGTACTTGCAGAACCAAGAAAGAGTTGTCATAGAACACTATTTCTTTTTGACTTCGTGA
This sequence comes from Palaemon carinicauda, assembly GCF_036898095.1. Lineage (NCBI taxonomy): Eukaryota > Metazoa > Arthropoda > Malacostraca > Decapoda > Palaemonidae > Palaemon > Palaemon carinicauda. Next base: position 25,322,862 of record NC_090754.1, on the reverse strand, counting down.
GACAGATAAGAGATTGATGGAGTCATCTCCTTTTCTCCCATGCAGGACCAGGTAGATTGACATATCTAAGGAAGAAAAAGAACCTGCCAGTAAGTTCTAGGGTGACTTTGTGGCGGGATGTTGCAAAACAACCCCCACACCCTTGAATCACTCTAACTGACAATTGTCCCACAACACAAACTTTCCCCTTACGTAATCTAAAACCAGACTCTTAGACAAAAAGGACAAAATAAAAAAAAATAAATCCTCCACATTCCTCCCCCCTTACTTTGCCAAATCCTTCTCACACAACACTTACATTATTTTTTTCATTACCCAGTCGCAGTCGGGAACGGGACCTCTACTCCGAGTAACTGGGCCTCCATATACTCTCTCATTCACTTCTTCCTTATCACAATCATTCGCTACATTAACACTATTCTTATCTAAATCCCTATCATCTAATATATCATGTACAATCCCATCTACCTCGTTCTCGTCTGGCCCTATAATTATACTCATTTCTGTAAACAGTTCATCCATTTCATCAAAAACATTCTCAACTTTACCAAAGATTCATTCATGCTACTTATCATTCTCCTATCTCTCATTCTTGCGTTATTCATTTTTTCTTTTACATCATCTAACGAAAAGCCACACACACTATAAGTATCATTCATACTCAGCCACGTTTCATCTGTATTAATACATTTATCCTCCACACTCACTTGCACATTTACACCCTTATCATACTTATTCGTATTCTTACCTATACCTATAAATTTCCCTTGCACTTTCTCCTCACTTGAAACTTTCAAACACCTCTTTTTCCTATATTCAACTAACACTAATTGTTTATTTTCCAGCCCTAATTTCTCATGCATACTAGGTTCATACTTGTTCATTTCCAACCAATTATTCATCCCATTCTCACAAACATTGATCCTATTCCTTCTACACACACAGGACTCACCCAGTTGAACCCTCTTACACTCTAGTTTCCCGAACATCCTGGCTGGCTTAATCCCTTCATCCTACATACTCTAGCTACATGTCCATCTGCACCACATTCACTACACTTACCCCGCGGCTCCTTGCACATTCTAGCATAATGACCATCCTTAGCACAATTACCACAAATTACTTTCATATGATTACTACGACATCCACTTGCCATGTGCCCAGTCATACCACAGCTTACCACATCCAAAACAAGCACCTAGAGCCCATCTACATTCATTCTTCTTATGACCTACTTTCCCACACTTATAACACTTTTCATCACGGACACGCCTATCTGACATACCTCGATGTGCACTCGCACTCCTATCCCTATTGTGCCAATTACCCTGCCTAAATCCTTCATTTGTCCTTACAGGTTTTCCCACATTACTCGCCCTAACACTCCTATCTACTACATAATCAGCTACCCTCATTGGTCCTCTCAAAATTGCATCCTTATAACTACCAAATTCTATTACACTTTCTTCCATTCCAGTTCTTACACTCACAGATTTACTTTCTTTCATGCACCTATCTAACTCATAATCCTCAACTATCTCTAGTATATCATCCCATGTAAATCTCTCTTGCGTCCACCTCATTTTCTCCTTGCATTTCAAATTAATAAACTCAGCAACATTCTCAGGTACAGTAGCCAAAAACGTCCTCATTAACTCCTTATTCTCATTTATACCTTCATCCCCATACTTCTTCCTAGCTAAAGTTTCCAACCTACTTACATACATTGATATAGCTTCTCCTGAATTCATCCGTGCCTCATCAAAATCATTCTTACGCTTATACCTAACACTCCCTTTCATACGTTTCACCTGCTCAATTATTCTCTTTCACACTTTCATAATCAACATCCCCCACACTCATTATCACGCCATACATCGTCAACAAATACCCAGTCAAATATTCTCCAAACTCCCTAGCCCAAACTCTCTTACTATCACCATACTTATCCCGACAATACCTCTCATACTCCTTGAAAAATTCATATACATCCCTACTACTATGCTCATTGAACCTTTCACACTGAGGTACCTCTCTCATAAATACAGTCTTACACACATCACGTTCATTCTCACTGTTATCATCACTGCTACCTTCCCTCTTGTTTCCTACTTCCTCGCTAGCATATAAAGAATCTAATTCCACAGTCATACTCCTATCCTTGATCATACTCTTCCTAGCCCTTTTCTTACTCACCACTTTCACCCATTCACGATCGTCCTTGCTATCAGCCTGACACTTTTTCTTCTCTTTCTTCACATCACTTTTACCTTTCCTTTCATCTTTCCTCTCACCTTTCTGTTCATCCTTACTATGCCTAATTCCCTTATCTTCAATCTCACTATCACTATTACTATTACTATCACTTCCTTTCCCATTACCACCTACCTTAACCTTCTCTTCCACTGTCAACCCATTACTCATAGCAGAGGCCACTCCTCCGACTGCGCCTTCACCCATGAAAGTTTTCATCATTCCCATTACCTGTCCCATCATAGCTTCCATTCGTTCCTCATTCTCACGCATCCTTATCTCAACACCCTCTTACACTCTCTCTACAGTTCCCTTTAGTGCTTTCAGTTCCTTTCGCATCTCCTCATTCTCACAACTCAACCTTGCATTCTCATGCAGCAATTTCTTTTTCTCTACAGACAACTTCTCCTCACGCTCCTTAATCAACCGCAATTCCTCCCTCAGTAACTTGTTCTGCTCTTCCTTTTCATCAACCTTAATCTAATTTCTTATTCTAATGCAGTCCTTTGTCTAAGAGTCTAGCTTCAATCCCACCTCAGCTGTCCCTGTTCGGGCGCCAAAATAATGTGGCGGGATGTTGCAAAACAACCCCCACACCCTTGAATCACTCTAACTGACAATTGTCCCACAACACAAACTTTCCCCTTACGTAATCTAAAACCAGATTCTTAGACAAAAAGGACAAATAAACAAAACATAACCTTAATACTATATTTCTTAATACTAAACGCTTAAACCAAAACCATCCACACAAAAAAAACACTTTAAACTAATCAAAACTTAACACTTTAAACTAGAATCAACAGCATCAAAAACTTTACACTAAATATACCATAAACACTATTCAAATAAACACAAAAAACCCTAACAAACTTAAAACTAAACCGCACACCAACTCAAAATATATGTTTATATATATTGCGACACCAACACTGTCGCCACACACAAGCCGAACTGTCTTTTCACGGCAAACTACCACTATATGGTAAACAGGAGTCTCTCTTAATATGCCATAACGGCCTCAACTCCTTGAGTCACAGGTGCCAGTATCATCATCATCATCATCATCATCAATCCAAATACACAGGCCAGGTCGTCAACAGTTGAGCAGTCAAATGAGCAGTACAAACAAAATTGTAATACAGGCCAGGTCATCAACTATACATCCACTTTCTAAAAAATGGAGTCACTCCAGAGGAGGAATCACGGCCTGCCAAAATAAAAAAGAAAAACACTTACGAACACTCCTAACTAACTTAACTATCGCACTATAATCAAAGGTAAATAATAAACTGTTCCTATCATTCACAATCACGACTAGCAAATATAAACAAAACTGTACTTACTCAGAAAATAAATAATCACTTCCAACGCTGGTAAGAAAAATATATAAATCCAGCATTCACACAACTGCCTTAAGCTGCTGTCAAAATCAAAATAAATATTTACCACTGTCGTAACCTAGCTAAAAACATAAACAAACAATCTCATTTGTACCAACAGTCTTTCTCACCACAAACAATCGATACTCTCTCTCTCTCTCTCTCTCTCTCTCTCTCTCTCTCTCTCTCTCTCTCTCTCTCTCTCTCTCTCTCTCTCTCTCTCTCTCTCTCTCTCTCTCTCTCTCTCTCTCTTTTTTGGCAAAAAACAAAAATAAATCCTCCAACTTCAACCCAGTAATCAGTGTCATCCCACTTAAAAGAAGAAAGGTTTGTTTCTGAGTAGGAACAAATCACAAGTTTTTTAAGTAATTATTTTCACAGGCTATACAAACATGAGTCCTTTAAGTTAAACTTTCTACTTCAACTTACCCTCTCTGTCCTGAGCCGAACGGGAGGGAGGATCCATATCCTCACTCACCACCTGTTATTAACTACCTCATTAACAATTTCAACGGGTGTTCTAGCTCAAGCTGAAAACTTATTCCCAACTTAAAAGACTCAGGTTTGTATAGTTAGGAAAAGTTTCTTTTGAAAATTTTATATATAGTAGAACCTCACAGCAACGCACACTGTTACAAGAGACTTTGGATATACCTGACTAAATTCTGACAACTAGAGTAGCATTCAGTTGGCAAAGATCATCACAAGAAGTAAATAGTTCTGAGATATTTATATTTATACACTATATTTATAATTTATTTTCTTGTACAATCCAGGAACATAAGCGGTGGGCTACCATTAAATCTGCAATCTTAGGTATAGATCCTTTACTTATACCAGATGGCTCTGTCACTCTCTGTCCAAAGGAAATGGCAACTCTTTTAGCTGATGTTTATCAGTAAGCAGTTTAATGAGAAACTTGATCCTTCTCATTCCTGTTTTCCTGAGGCTAAACTAACTAGTCTAGCTTTTCGATCTCGTGAAATTAACTACTTCGCTACAATGACGTCAAAACATGCTTGGTGATACAGATGATGATGTCTGGATATGTCATTTACAAATATAAACCATATGGAGGTTAAAATTACTTTTATAACTTATATCCTACAAAGAATATAGCACATGGTGGTATATCGCACAGTTTCTTCAGCCAAGCAACGAAGTCTTTGGGATTCTAGCCTGTATTTTTGATTGTGTAAGAGCTATGTTGGTCTGTTTTATGTTACCATATAAAATCACACCACTCTCTCTAGTTGATGATGACATTCCCTATTTGAAGCATTACTCAAACCCCCTTTGACACCCTCATGCTTAAAGTTGTGAAATTAACTGATTCTAGTCCTTATTCATGGTTATATAAGGTCTATTTTAGTGTATTTCTATGTTGGCATACATGTTCAAAATACACAGAAAAACTACTGTACGTACATCAACCATCATTGGTTCTCTGCCTCTGACTCTATTCCCACCCACATCACCAAAATGTTTTATCAATAAACAAAATCTATTTTTGGCTGAGATAGCCATGTCGTCCTGATGGAAGGTTCCTATAAAAGGGATTTTGACGTAGGAAAAATCTATTTCTGGGCGAGGGACCTGTGCCGCCCAGTGAATAAGCTCCTATTAGCACTTATTCTTAGGTAATTTACTGCTAAATATACCAGAGAAAAAATGTAAAGGAGTGCTAGGTTAACTAGCTCGCTCACCTATTGGTGTCGGTATAGAATTGGGCGTATAATCCAGAGGTCCCGCACTATTTAGATTCATCCACGACAAAGACCCCAATAGAGGAGAGCCGTTCAACCTCACTCGGCACCACCAACTCTGCATTCGCTCAGAACCCAACTCCTTAGCACCCAAAGTTTGGGGACTCCAAGGGAGAGGAGCTGGGAGGGTTCACTGGGCGGCACAGGTCCCTCGCCCAGAAATAGATTTTTCCTACGTCAAAATCCCTTTTCTGGGCTTGAACCTGTGCCGGCCAGTGAAGATATACAAGAGAAATGTCACCAAACTTGCAAAATAAAGGAAAAAACATAAACATAAGGGAAATACAAGTTGCTTTAATCAGAGATGAGTGCCAAAAACAGCTATAAGGGTATCTTAAAAAGAACATAAATCCACTTGGTAGACCAATTGACAAAAAAGGTAAGGTATAATAATGCCGTGAGTGATGATATATACAGATACTCAGGAGTCAAAAATTTACAAATATAGTAATAGTAATCAGGTGCGAAACCAACGAATACAAATAGGGTATAAATGAGGCAGGTAAGGGGGAGAGATAAAATGACAAGGAATTAATATGTGAGTTACCTGGGGGTAACTACGCTCCCTGCAGCTACTGTAGGAAATTTAAGGGCTTCCAAATGTTTAAGGTAGTGTTTCTTGAACACTGACGGTGATTTCCACCCTGTATACCTGGAAAGGTCCGTAAAATTCATGTGGTGAAAAAAGTTCACCGAAGTAGCAACTGCTCTGATATCATGTGCAAGAGGAAAAGAGTCAGGGCTAGCTTGTTTAATAAAATACAAAATCTGTTGCCTGATCCCTTTAATGGTAATGGTACCGCCTTGTTCTCTAACGAATAGAGGCCCCGAGGAGTTAGAGGAGGTCCGGGATAAATAAGACCTAAGAGTAGTAACAGGGCACAGAGACGGATCTTGCGTGAGGGGAACAATTTTCCAGGAGGACCATCTGTTCTGAGGGTCTTCGTTCTTAGCTAAAAAGAATTTGTTAGGTGAAAGAAGGACCTCTCCCGAAGGAAGGAACTCAATATGACCCGGGTCTCTTGATAAAGCTGCCAGTTCAGAAATTCTTGCCCCGGAAGCCAAACTCACCAGGAAAAGTGTTTTCCTGAGAAGGGGAATGTAATCACAAGAACTGCTAATGGTATCAGAAGCCAATTTGAGTACATCATTTAGGAACCAGGTAACCGAGGTAGGACGAGTAACCGGTTTCAGTCTGGCACAGGCTTTCGGAATTGAAGCTAACAAAGAGTCGGTTAAGTCTATGTTAACCCTGGATAGGTACGGTGGGTCGTTTGCGACCCCGAGCGTCAAAAAAAAACAGGTTTTTCTCACGTGACTCACCCCTGTGACTGAATTTGTGGGTGATCGACCTGCAGGAGGTGTCTCCCCTACACGCTCTAGTAGTGTCCAGATGTGCATTGCTCTAGCTGTACTCCTTCCCCGATTTCTGAGACGCATCGGGGTCGTTCGCGTCCGAGTTTACCCTTCTGAGGTAGTTTGCATAATTATCAAAGTTATTACGTATTATGAAATTGTCGTAGAATGGTGCAACTTGTATAGGTTATCAGTTGTGGAAAGTCTTGGTGGATTGTTTGGCTACCATGTGCATGTTTTTTTTTTTAGTTAAAATGTCGTTCATCACCACGAGGACCATTTTACCGCGAGTGCCCCTTTTTCATTTTTTTTCATTTTTTTGCCAAGTCATTTTTCCGTAAGATATTGCCAAATAGTGTCGTAAAACTTTTGCTTGTTTAGTGTTGGAAAGTGTGTCTAGATGATCTGGCTACCCATGCATGACTTTGTTTTTGTCAGATACGACGTAGTTATTGGTATATTGGGTATTTAACTGCGGTTACCAATTTCTGTTTTTTTTTTCAATATTTGTAAAAATTACTACGTAGTAAGGAATTGCCGTATATTATTCATTTTTTTTTCATGTTTATGTGTTAGAAAGTGTGCCTTGATGGTTGGGCTAACACGTGCATGTCTTTTTTTTTATCTGAGATGTCGTATATTAGAATGTCGGGCATTTTACCGCGAGTGTCCCTTTTTAATTTTTTTTAATTTTTTTGCCAAGTCATTTTTCCGTAAGATATTGCGAAATAGTGTCGTAAAACTTTTGCTTTTTTAATGTTGGAAAGTGTGTCTAGATGATCTGGCTACCCATGCGTGATTTTGTTTTTGTCAGATACGACGTAGTTATTGGTATATTGGGTATTTAACTGCAGTTGCCAATTTCTGTTTTTTTTCAATATTTGTAAAAATTTACTACGTAGTAAGGAATTGCCGTATATTATTCATTTTTTTTTCATGTTTATGTGTTAGAAAGTGTGCCTTGATGGTTGGGCTAACACGTGCATGTCTTTTTTTTTATCTGAGATGCCGTATATTAGAATGTTGGGCATTTTTCCGCGAGTGCCCCTTTTTATTTGTTTTGCATTTTTTTGCTTAGTCATGTTACCGTAAGGAATTGGCAAGTAGTGTCGCAAAACTTATATTTTTATAGTGTTGGAAAGTGTTTCTAGATGATCTGGCTACCCATGCCTATTTTTTTTTTAGCCAGATATGTCGTATATATAAGTATGTGTTCGATTTTCCTGTGATTGCCATTTTTTCGTTTTTCCCATTTCTTTCAAAATTACTACGTACTAAGGAACTATCACAGAGTAATATTTCATTTATATGTTTATTTGTCGGAAAATATGCCTTGATGGTGTGCCTAGCACGTGGCTGAAATTTTTTTTTTCTGAAATGCCGTATATTAGAATGGCCATTTTTCCACGAGTGCCCCTTTTTATTTGTTTTGCATTTTTTTGCTTAGTCATGTTACCGTAAGGAATTGGCAAGTAGTGTCGCAAAACTTATATTTTTATAGTGTTGGAAAGTGTTTCTAGATGATCTGGCTACCCATGCCTATCTTTTTTTTAGCCAGATATGGCGTATATATAGGTATGTGTTCGATTTTCCGGTGATTGCCATTTTTTCGTTTTTTCCCATTTCTTTCAAAATTACTACGTACTAAGGAACTATCACAGAGTAATGATTCCTCTAGATGTTTATTTGTCGGAAAATTTTGTTTACTTTTTTTTTGATTGAATATCATCAAATTTTTTTAGCTAAAATATTGTTTTACATTTTTTTTTCGATTTTATTTCCCTTCAAAAAAATTTTTTTGGGTCAGAATTTTAATTTTATAAACGTAAAATAATCGACAATTATCCAGCAACCCACCATACAATTTTTATGCATATCCAATAATAATTAGATTAGTAAATAACACCTTGAAATTGACATACCCTTCCTACATTTCAAGTGGCAGATTAGGGAGTCTGAGTCAGTGTGGTTGGCGGCCATTTTGTGGACATATCCGAAGCGTAAGCTGCCCTATCTATATATATTCTTGTTCCCTATTGAATTTGTGATATTTTGGTATATTTTTACCTGCATAAATATCATATTATATATTAAATATATGTATTTTTTTACGAAATTTCCAAGTACTCAAAAAATTACCTTTAGATATGGCCCCTGATATAAATGTAATTTACAAAATAATGAAGATTTTTTTACATATTTCTATTTTAGGATAACATATGTTTATTCCCTAAAAAAATTAGCCACTTCCTATTTCATTTGGGTACCCAAAAAAATTCATGAAATTTGGACAATTTTTTTTGGCCAAAAAAAGTTACCCTTTTTTTCTCATTTCAGATCTTCACCTCCATGGGTCTGACTTCATCCAAAATACATCAAGATGTGTCCTAAACATTCAAGAATCAATTCCTAAAAGGATTTGTGTATATATGTATAAACTTTTTTTTTATGAATTTTTATGTCAGGTCTTTTTTTTTTTTCTACTTAATTTTTTAAAATATTTATAATAAATAGTTTTTCTGCAGATGAGTAGTATTTATCTTTACAGTTGTTTTAAGCATTCATTGAAGTTTTTTTTGGCAAAAGAAAAAAGGAGGTTACTGCAAAAACTGATTTTTCAAGAATTTTTTTTGGCGTCGGGGTCGTTCGCGTCCGAGTATACCCTTAAAGGGGTGTCCGAGGACCGTACCTATCCAGGGTTAAAACCCACTAGAAAGATCTTTTTCAAGGCAGATTTAATAGTGGTGATGGTATAGGCTGCCAGACCTGATTCTAATAAAGTTCTAAAGAAAGTGACTGTAAGGTTCAAGTTCATACAGTGTACATCTGAGTCTATCAAAAATTTAGCCAACTTTTTAACCGCAGAATCATATTGGCGGAAGGTGGAATCCCGTTTATCTGATTCTAAGAACAGGGTGTTTTGAGGATCAATATTGGCACTATGCATGGCCGCAAACTTCATGAAGTCCATAAAGTTAGGGCGCTCTGAATGTTTGAGAAAGCGTACACAACGCGTGTTTGTACTATCTGAGACAGAACCGGATTGGGTATCGGGTGAGGATGTAGTCTCAACTCTCGCAGGAGAGGGTACCAATTGCTCTTGGGCCAGTTGGGTGCGACCAAGGCTACTCGTCCCTTGAAGGATCTCAGCTTGTCTAGGACTTTCAGTAAAAGATTCACCGGGGGAAAGAGATAAATCCTTTCCCAGATGTCCCAATTCTGTGACATGGCGTCTGTGGCGTAGGCCTGAGGGTCTAGATTGGGAGCCACATATACTCTCAATTTGTGGTTGGACTCCGTGGCGAAGAGGTCCACTTGGAGACCCGGAACCCGAGAGAGAATCCACCGGAATGACTGTAGATCGAGTGACCATTCCGATTCTAGAGGGGAGGTCCGGGACAAGGCGTCTGCCACTACGTTCCGGACTCCCGCCAGGTGGACAGCTGAAAGATGCCAACGGTTCGAGGCTGCTAGGGAGAATATGGATACTAGAACATGGTTCAGAGGCCCTGATTTTGATCCGCCTCTGTTGAGGCAGCGGACCACCACTTCGCTGTCGAGAACCAGACGAAGGTGTTGTCTCTTGGGTGGAGCGAGACGTTTCAGGGTTAGAAGAACTGCCATGGCTTCCAGCACATTGATGTGAAATTGGCGGAATAAGGGAGACCAAAGACCTTGAACTTTCCTGAGCTGAGAATAGCCTCCCCAACCTGATAGGGATGCGTCCGTGTGAATGATTAACTTCGGAGGCGGAAATCGAAGGGGAACTGACTTTGACAGATTGTTGGCCCTTGTCCAAGGTAGAAGTCTTTCCCGGAGAATGGGAGGAAGGCAGACTTTCCTGTCCCGGAGCTTCCGGTTCGCCCTCGAACGCCAAACACGATTGATATCTTTCAATTTTGCCTTCAGAAGTAGATCCGTCACTGAAGCAAATTGAAGGGACCCTAGGATCCTCTCTTGGAGTCGTCTGGAACTTACTTTGTCTTTGAGAAAGCGTTTGGTGTTCATTGCAATCTCTAACCTCTTGGGTTTGGGAAGACACAGAGTGTGAGATATAAGATCCCATTGCAGGCCGAGCCATTGGAACTTTGATTTCGGAAGAAGACGGGACTTCTTGAAGTTGATCTGGAAGCCTAGAGATTGAAGGTATTGGATGACTCTGTGAGTGGCTTTTAGGCAATTTTGGGAGGTGTCTGACCAAATGAGCCAGTCGTCCAGATAGGCTACTACTTGAATCCCTTGATTTCTGAGTTCCTGAACAGCAACTTCTGCTAACTTTGTGAAGATCCTTGGGGCGATGTTGAGCCCGAAAGGCATCACCTTGAAGGAGTAATTTTTGTCCCCTAGGCGGAAGCCTAGATACGGACGGAAGTGTCTCGCTATCGGGACGTGATAATAGGCGTCTGTAAGATCGATAGAGGTGGTGACGGCCCCACGGGGAAGTAAGGTCCGCACCTGCGAGACGGTAAGCATTCGAAACTTGTCGCATTGAATGGACAAGTTGAGAAGGGATAGGTCTAGAATCACTCTTCTCTTGTCCGAATCCTTCTTCGGGACACTGAGCAGCCGACCCTGAAACTTCAGGTGTTTCGTTTCTTGTATGGCGTTCTTTTGTAACAGGTCCTGGACAAATTCGACTAGGTCCGGAGTGGAATGTTGATGAAATCTGTTCGGAGGAGGAGGTCCTTGAATCCAACTCCACCCCAGTCCCTTGGAGATGATACTGAAAGCCCAGGGACTGAACCTCCATTTGTTGCGGAAGGCATAAAGCCTCCCCCCTACCCGCTGCACCTCAGTATTGGCTTGAGGAGTTGCCTCCACGTCCGCCTCGGAAGTTCTTTCCCTTGCGAAAGAATCTACCTCTACCTCTGTTCTGGTTTGAACCACGGTGGTAGCCTCTACCTCTGTTATAACTCTGGGAAGAGCCTTGAGCCTCATAAGACTGGTTAAAGGCTGGAGAGGTGGTGGAGGCACCGGGAAGCTGGCTCTTAGGGAGCAGAACGGTGACATAGTCGTCCGATGAAGGAGCCTGAGAGGTGGAAGGCTGTGCAGGAGCAGCAGGAGATGGAGGAAGAGGCTGACGGAAAACGGACGAACTACTCTGCTGTTGCCGGAACTGGGTGGAGGTATACGGGCGGAGCTTCTTCCTACCCCGGGCTTGGTAATTTGCGGGATCATATTTCCGCTTAGGAGTCAAACCCCAACGGGCTTTAAGGCTCTGATTAACTCTAGTAGCCTCTGCCAAGACTTCCTCCACAAGATCCTCAGGGAAAAGATTTGAACCCCAGCAAGAGGACCGGATAAGTTTATTCGGCTCGTGCCTAATAGTCGCCTCAGCCAGGACGTGTTTGCGGCACCTACGTTTAGCAATAGCAAAGTCATATAAATCGAAATATAACGACTGCAAAGTAGCCTTATTGAGAGACTTAAAGATACTCTCAGTATCATAAGTTAAGGCTATCGACTCCGTAGACGTGGCCAAGTTCAAAGTTCGACCAACACGTAGGCGGGAATCATACTCCTGTTTAATAAGGGATTCCGGGAGACGGGGAAGCCGTTCACTAAACATAACTGAAGCACAGTCCGCTGTTAGTTTGCCAGAAGTAAAGGTGGTATGGACATTGTCCCAACACTCATTACCTGAAGGAAGAAGGAGGGAGATCGGATCCACCTCTCGGATGGGAGGCAAGGGCTTCTCCTCCAGAGCATATTGGAAAGCAAGCTCTGCAACCTTATTGACGCATGGAGTCACGGTGTTCTTGTCCATTAAGAACATTGTGAAAGAACTTTTATGAGGCGTCAACATGGTATTGGTGCAACCAATATCATTCAGAAACCTAGCCCAAACAGATTGGGCTTGTTCTTTTGGGAAAATGACAGTCTCTTTGGGGACCTTATCCAGCCGAACCAGAGCTTCCTCGGTAAGCCTGGCATAACCATGAAATGGAAATGCGAGACCAGGAGGAAAGAATTCAAAATCCTCTAGAGGACGAGTACCAAGACCTTCCAATGTTAACATCCCGTCTGAGAATGGGGAATGAAGAGCCATGCGCCAAGGGTTATTCTTGGTAAACGGCGGAAGCTTAGAGGCATCCGGGATGAGAGAGCTTTGAACTCGCTCCGGAGCACCCTGCTCTAATGCCCCAAGTCTCTGACCAATGTTAGAGAACATCGTGTCCATCTTGGCCTGCATTTCCGACACAATCTTAGATTGCATCTCCGACACAATGCGAAGCATGGCTGATTCGGAAAGGCCCGGGCTAGGAGCAGAAGAGGCGGATTGTACTCCCGGGTCGTGAGACTTAGAGGAGGAGCCGGAAGCCTTAGATGACGGGTTTGTATTTGACTTGGAACTATGGGAAGCCTTGTGGGGCTTACGAGCTTTTGGCAAAGTTCTAGATATAGACTTATCTTTGGGGGGAACCGGGTGTGATCGATGAGATGAATCACGGTCCCCAGAAATACCATGGAAAGAAGAGAGATCAGATGAAGAAGAAAGAGCGGGGCTGAGGATAGGAATCTCAGCGCCGGTAACACCTGCCTCACTTACCACCCTACCTGCATCCGGATCATCCAACAACATAGGTTCAACATCCAAGTTCATGGAAGCAACATTGTCTTCCAGATCTCCGGGGGCATCCAACGGATCTTGTTCCTGGTCGATGAATCCCGCTATAGTGGCATCAATGTCGGCAATGATGGGTGCCGCAACATGCCTAGCCACAGCGGCTGAAGACTTGGCATTAGGGTAGATCATGGCACAGTAGTCTTCAGATAGGACGTAAGGCTGTTTAGATTTCACGTTTCGGGCAAATCCCCCAACCCACACTTTCAGAGTGGCCCGAGCCGCAGTCTTCTGCTCCGGGGATGCCTGAAATAATAGTGGGAATTACAGAAAGGAAGATTCCCGGCGGTCCTTCAAGACCATAGAAATCTTACTAAATAGTGTATGTATACCAAAAAAGGTAAAATAATTAGAAAGACAACATAGCCAATGGGACTCACCGAATCAGATCCGAGGGTGGTGATGAGGTCAAAACAGACCATACAGTTATCAGGGTGCCAGACCACGATGTCCTCCAGCTGAACTCCGCAGAGGGCGTGAGACCTACATACAGTATGGCCACAAGGCTGGTGAAGAACAGCCGCACAGGCCGTCGTCTGACAATGCACCATCTATAAAAAGAATAGTATATGAGAAACTGTAATTCTCTTAAGTAGGGGCGGGTCCGGAGGACCCGGGACTAAACATAAGTCTAACTTAAGACTAGAGCTTAACTGTAATACTCTTAAGTAGGGGCGGGTCCGGAGGACCCGGGCCTAAACATAAGTCTAACTTAAGACTAGAGTATAGCTATCCATTCCGGTCGAGCCGGGATCATAAAGAAGGATGCAACAAAGAATTAAGACACATGGTGTCTGATTTCCCGGAGCGAGGTTAAGCCCCGGGCCGGGAAATAAAAGTACATCCATAAACCAATACATATAGGAACTCTGGGATAGTGATCTGTCATATATAATCATATATAATCATAGGAACTGTTATAAATTAAGAGGGGGGCGGAACTGTAGATAAGAACCGCCAACAGAACCCGGAGGGTTTCGTATAACATAATAAAAGTGTGATAGGTGAATATAAAATAGGGTGCACCGGGATCCTACTCTGTTGACCGGTGGCCAACCCGTCTAGACAGAGACGAAACCGCCGGGACACCCGGAGGACAAAGTCCATAAACACTGAACTACCCCCTCTAAAAGGAGGGAAGGCAACGGTCCCCTAGGGGAGGGGGGAGAGAAGCCTAGCCACCAACCTAGCGAGAGGGGGAGCTTGGGGGAGGATCACGTGATACGGAGCAGCAGGGCTACCAACTGACGATCCCCAAACACTACCAAAACAGATCATACGGAGTAATAAGCACAAATATTCATTATAAGAGTAATAGCGTTGAAAAATATATAAATATACACATAAAAAATTAGGGCAAGGCATGCAACATAATAAATAAATCCCAAAGGACAACAACCTGATGGCTTATATAATAAAATTGCCGCCCAGTAACGAAGGTCGGCAAGCCATCTACGATACGTAACTTGATATCGGCCCTAAATATGAACCACAAGAGTTCTAAACGCTAAATAATGAATATCCACAATAAAACATATAAAAAATTTTAACTAATAATAAAAATAATACACTTAGTAACACCGCGAGTGAAACTAAAAGCTCTCAAAACAGGAGTACCAACCGTAAGCGTAATCGAGCAAGACCGATATGAACGAAGAGAATAAACTCCTATATTTTAAATATTAAACGATCTAGATTACTCAAAACACAGCAAAACATTGCTAGGTACTTAACTTAGACGGTGTCTCCTGGGAAACCGATGTAGAAGCCATAATCCACAAGAAAATAGGCAAAAATACGAGAGCACAAACAAGCGGGTTACCACACAGGCGTGCTAAAAAGGAGTTGGGTTCTGAGCGGATGCAGAGTTGGTGGTGCCGAGTGAGGTTGAACGGCTCTCCTCTATTGGGGTCTTTGTCGTGGATGAATCTAAATAGTGCGGGACCTCTGGATTATACGCCCAATTCTATACCGACACCAATAGGTGAGCGAGCTAGTTAACCTAGCACTCCTTTACATTTTTTCTCTGGTATATTTAGCAGTAAATTACCTAAGAATAAGTGCTAATAGGAGCTTATTCACTGGCCGGCACAGGTTCAAGCCCAGAAATAGCTTCCTAAGGGATAATTTACTACAGTGATATTCCTAGAGAATTTACCTTTAGGTCTTCAGAATTCTAACTCCTGGCGCGAATATCCTTAAAATTTCTCCTAAGGATATCGCATAAATCAGGGGACGTATATCTTGATACGACACATAGCAATCTTCACCCCGAATAGCGTTTTCGCTTCGAGAGATAAAGTGGCAAAATTAGAAGGGGAGCCGATATCAAGGTTATCCTTCCTCCCTTACTACTATGAGTATCTAGATGGCGCTGTACGTCAACCCCACGCGCTATTTATTTTTTTGTAGCGTTGAGCGTGGTGCTACAGATATAGTAGTTTCGAGAGGGATCCTGCCAAGATCTTTTCAATCGAAAAGGAGGGCGGGTCCATCAGGACGACATGGCTATCTCACCCAAAAATAGATTTTACGCTTCGCTCAAAATTCGTTTTTTGGGCTCAGGCCATGTCATCCTGATGGAAGGTTACCAGAGAATTATTTATAAAGTACTGAATCTGTGGATTTTCCAAATGTGCCTTAACCTCGGGACAGTTATTCCTTGGTCATCCAGACCATAGAGACATATGACGTTACCGTTATACATCATTACTGCTAATCATAATCCATGTTAGTGCTTCCTACCCCCTGCAGGGAAGAGTCATTCTAGGCATAGGAAAGGAGTCTCAAGGTTTGGATATAACATATGAACAAACAGCATCAAGTACATACAGGTCTCGCTGTATGTATGTCTGATTGAAAAAAGCATTACCAGATAAAGTTTGTACTCGTATAAGAACAAAGGTATTAGCTATATATCTTGTTCGTATAAATATATGCAGTTTATAAAAGGAAAATAAAACTCATATATTTTTTATTGAAAATCAGTTTTGTGGCGAAATAAGATGCAAATGCACATCAACTATTTATTGGTAATAGATAACCAGCAGAATCAACATATATAACATAATGTTAATAAAAGCAATAAGAAACATGTTCTACAATCAATGTCCAGAAATGTTTGTTTCACCTGAAAGGGAAAAATATATTAGAGCCACTGTAATCTGAAAATTTGTAAAATTTTCTAATATGCATTTCTGTGATATTGATTGTCTCTTCACACTGTGTAAGAACGCACAGCACAAGTGTTATCTCTATGTTTCTTCACCTCAAATAACTAGAACAGTCCTTGGCGTCACCATAGTGACCCTTATTTCAAAGTATTGCACTGTGAGGTGTCAATACCTTCACCCTTATATTGACAGTTCCAGTCAGTTCACTGTTCATCGCAGCACTAGACGACAGATTTTAGTACACTACCTGCCGCCACCACAAAACGCTTGAGCTCTTGCAATTGCTTCGCATAATGCTTGAAGAACACTCTGGATGACTTCCATCCAGTGTATGAGCAAAGACGCTCAAAGTCCATGTACTGAAAGAAATTCAGTGACGCGATTTTTCTTGGATCATGACGTGCGGGTGTACTGTCAGGATCCGCTCTGCGAATAAAATAGGTGATCTTCACCCTTAGTTGTTTTAGGGATAGGTTTGACCCTGAGGTTTCTCCTTTAAAGAGCTGTCCTCCCCTGAAATCTGAAGTTCTTCGAAGATAGACCTTTAGACACTCCACTGGGCACAGCGAGACATCTTCCTTCAGAGGGCAGATTCTCCAGGGACCCCACCTTTTGGTGGGTAGCTTGTTCTTAGCGAGAAATGTTAGGTCAGGAAAAAGATTCAGTTCTCCCACTTCTGTGAACTGAATATGGCCCTCATCTCTGGATAGGGCCACTATTTCACTAACTCTAGCCCCCGAGGCTAGAGCAAACAAGAAAATAACTTTTTGGGTTAAGTCTTTTAGAGAGCAATCCTCATTGTTCACTGTTGAAGCAAAGTGTAGGACCTTCTCCAAGGACCACGAAATAGGCTTCGGAGGGGCTGCAGGCCTGAGTTTAGCACAATCCTTAGGGATCTTGTTAAAGATTTCGTTTGAAAAGTCTACTTGGAAGGCGTATAGCAGAGGTCTAGTCAAGGCTGATTTACACGTGGTTATCGTATTGGCTGCCAAACCTTGCTTGTGAAGGTGGATAAAGAAGGACAAACAGAAATCCGTTGAGATTTCTTTTGGTCCTTTTGCCTTGACGAAAGCAACCCACTTTTTCCAAGATGACTCATATTGTCTTCTGGTTGACTTAGACTTATATTCTTCTAGGAAGTCTATACTGTCTCTCGAGATCCCAAACCTTTTCTTTACTGCTAAGGAGAGAAAATCATGAGATGAAAGGTTTGGGTTCTCTGTGATGAAGCAAAGACAATCGACTTCTGTACTTGTTGAGACAGTACTGTTTCTGGTAGAGGGACCAGCCTCAGCTTCAGTTCCAGTACTAGAGGGAACCAATTGCTCTTTGGCCACTTGGGAGCCATTAGAGCTGCCGTTCCCCGAAAGGATCTCAGCTTGTTGAGGACCTTCATCAAGAGATTGTTTGGAGGGAACAGGTAAATCCAGTTCCATCTGTTCCAGTCAATGGACATGGCGTCTATCGCTTCTGCTAGAGGGTTCTCGTGTGGGGCCACATAACGAGGTATTTTCTTGTTGTCGCTCGTCGCGAAGAGGTCGATCTGCAGTTCTGGGACTTGACGTAAGATGAAGGAGAATGATCCTTTGTCTAGGGACTATTCTGACTATCGGCGGGAGCCTGGATAGAGCGTCCGCCGTCACATTGTGGAACCCTTGAAGGTGAACTGCTGATAGGTGCCATCTCTTCTTTTCCGCTAAGCGGAAGATGGCCAACATCACTTGGTTGATTTAGGGTGACCTCGATCCTTGACGATTCAAACATCTCGCTATCACCTCGCTGTCCAGGATCAGTCTTATATGGACTGAATTGTGAGGGGACAGTTTCTTCAGCGTCAGAAAGACTGCCATGGCCTCCAAAATGTTGATGTGGAAGGTCTTGAATAGAGAAGACCAAGTCCCTTGGACTTTCCATTGATGGGAGTGACCTCCCCATCCTGCCTTTGATGCGTCCGTATGGATGATGACTGAAGATGGAGGTGGTTGCAAGGGTACGGACCTCTTTAGGTTCTTGGCCTTCGACCATGGCTTGAGAAGTGATTGTAGTCGAGTCGGTGTCTTCTTAGATCTCTTCGAGCATTTGATGTGTATCTTCTCCAGACTCCTGATGCATCTTTTAGCTGTGCTCTTAGCACTGGGTCTGTCACTGATGCAAACTGAAGAGAACCCAGTACTCTCTCCTATTGGTGTCTTGATATCCTGTCGGATTTCAGTAGTCTCTTGACAGATCCCGCAATCTCTCCCCTCTTCCCTCGGGGAATGGAGAGAAGGTGTGACTTCAAGTTCCAATGTATTCCTAGCCATTGAAACTCTTGAGCTGGAGATAATCGAGACTTCTTGACGTTGATCTTGAATCCCAGATGTTCCAGGAATTGGATCACTTTCTTGGATGCTTGCATGCACTCCGTCTCAGATGCTGCCCACACCAGCCAGTCATCCAGGTAGGCTGCTACCTGGACACCTTCTAGGCGTAGTTGTTGAAGGACTGCGTCTGCAAGCTTTGTAAAGATCCTTAGGGCTATATTTAGTCCGAAGGGCATTGCTCTGAAGACGTATTTCTTCTTTTGTAGCCTGAATCCTAGGTAGGAGGAGAGGAGGCGGTTGATTAGAATATGCCAGTAGGCATCTGCCAGGTCTATCGAGACTGTATACGCCCCTTTTGGCAGCAGGGTCCTTATGTGTTGAAGGGTTAACATCCTGAACTTGGTTTCTATGAACTTGTTGAGTGGCGACAAGTCCAGAATGACTCTGAGTTTGTCTGTGTCCTTCCTAGGAACACAAAACAGCTTTCCTTGGAATTTGACAGACTTTGCCCTCCTTATCACCCGTTTGCTCAAAAGTTCTTGGGTGTATTCTTCCAGGACGGGGGTGGAGTATTGGAAGAATTGAGGAAATGATGTTGGAGCTGTCCTCCAGCTCCACCCTAGTCCTTCTTGATTAGGCTGTGGGCCCAAGGATCGAAGGTCCAGCGATCCTGAAATTGTTGGAGTCTTCCTCCTACCGGAAGCATCTCATTGCTTCGACTGTCTGGAGGACTTGCCTCCTTGACCGCGTCCTCCCTTACCCGCTCTTCCTCTTGGGGGGTATCTAGAGGAGCCCCTTTTCGACCCTCTACCTTTAGGACGAAAGGTAGTGGTCTGCCTCTCATACGCAGGATTAAATGCTGGTGACTGGGCAACCAGCTGCTGAGGCACCATCTGGTAAGTTGGTTGGGGTTGAGCCACCATCTGGGGCACCGCGGTCATGGGAACTGCGGGAAGTTGTTGCTGCTGTTGTCTGACAGGGCGAGAGGGCAACCTGGGTCTTTTCGTCCTCCTCTTAGGCTGGGGACCCTCATCCGGGGAAGACTTCCTCTTCGCCAACATGCCCCACTTCTGGAGAAGATTTCTATTCTCCGTGGCGGCCTTGTCTACTATTTCCTTGACCACTTCGCTCGGGAAGAGGTCCTTTCCCCAGATATTGGAAGCTATCAGCTTCCTGGGTTCGTGTTTTACTGCAGCCGAAGCAAACACGAACTCCCTACATGCACGTTTGGCTCTCACGAATCCATATAGGTCCTTGACCAGAGTAGCCAAATGTGATTTGGCCATGACCATGTTCATGTCTGGGGTTCTACTATTTCTTGCCATTGCCTCCAAGCAAATCTGGAGGGACAGGGATGCGGCAAGTCTTTCTTTTGTCTCTTGCTCCCTACGCAAGAGAAAGTCAGACAACTTGGGAGGTTTTCGCTGAATTGCCTTCCAGCAATATCTGCCTCCAACTTCCCAACTGAGAAGGTAAGGTGGATTTCCTTCCAGTCCTTATCCTCCGTAGGCAGGGCTAGGGATAAGGGTTTACACTCCTCGAGTGTAGGGCAAGGTTTGCCTGCCTCTATTGCCTTCATAACTGCCTTAAAACCTTTTGCAGTAAAGGGGAAGACTAGGTTGGCCTGAGCAAGAAAGGTGAGGTGTTTCTTGCTAAGGGCTGACACCTTCGAGTTAGTGAAGCCCTTCTCTTTCAGGCTACTTGACAAAAGAGCCTGAGCTTTCTCATGGTCAAGCACTATGACCTTCTTTGGTTCTGTCTCCTCCTTGGACGTTGGTTCCGCCTTCAAGCGGACGAAGCAGTCTGGGTAAGACTGAAACCTGGGCCAGAAATCGACTTCCTCTATAAGGACAGCCCCCAGCTTTACTGATATGAATATCTTCTCGTTGGTAATAGGCTTGTATTTTGCATGCCTCCAAGGATTCACATCAGAGCAAGGTGGAAGATCTTTCACGTTGAGTCTCCTCTGAGACCCACGGGACGGGGCGAGATGGTCCATCCTTCTCTTTAGTTCAGCGTCCCATTCTTCATTCTGCTTACGAAGATTCTCCATCATTGCCATAAGACTGGCCAATGTCTTATTCATGTCATCTGATGGAGGAGCAGAAGATGTAGAGGGTAATGGTTCCGGGGCCGGAACCGACGAAACGGACTCCGATTCGACGTCATCCTCATCATCTTCAGGAGCCAAGGTAGACTCCTCTTCTAGACCTTCCGCTAGAAGGTCTTTCTCTGTGTCCTCAGACACCTCCGACATTCTCTCATCTAGGTGGATGTCCTTCATCGCGTCCGAGACTTCCGTATCTACGGTAATCTGAACGCAAGGGATCTCAGGTCGAGGCTGGGGTATGACAGCTTCCACACCCGCCTTAGGGAACAGCAAGGTGCGCATCCGTTCACTTGGAAGGTAAGGTCCCGTGGCGTTCTTTTGAAAGCCACGAACCCATGTGCGCAGCTTACTTCGTGCTGCATCACTTGACTCTGCTGTCTTGGGGTCATCATAAGCCTCGGTAACCAAGGCCTTGCATACATTGCAGTCATGGGGGTCCCAGTACTTAAGACGTCCCTTGGAGATGGAGCAGGGAGAATGAGCCCTGCACTCTTCATGGCCACAGAAGTCCTTGCTCCTCACGTTGCAAAAGACTCTCAGGCACTTGGGATGGTCCTCCTGTAAAGTGAGGAAAAATAAATGAGTATGCTGTAGTTCATCTCACCTGATAAACTATATAAAATATTATTATTAATATTTTTGCATATAGCTTAGGATAGACAAGCTAGAAAAGAATTAGGAAAGACACATACTTGTGTTTCCTGTCCAGCCAATTGCTGTGACCTCCCCCATAATTAAAACCTAGAGTTTTCCTATTCAGGAAACCCAATGGAAGAATTCTAACCTGTAAGGATAGATAAGTGTAACTTAACACTGGCTTTCCAAAGGTTTTAATAATGTGGGTAAATAGTAACTGATCATCTATCAGTCTGTTGAAAGAAATCTTTTCTTTCCATATATATTTGGTCTCGACAAGACTGTGCAAGGATACACAGGGTATGTTGGAAATTAACTACTGTATAATATATATTATATTTTTCTGTCTGCAGTATGATCTATACTGCAATTATACTGGCTACTGTATAATCATATGCTGTAGGCACGATCCAGCCGGAGAGACCGGCCGGCATCTGCCGGCTAGGTTAGTACCCGGCGGCACTAGCCGATAGAAAGAGAAAAAGTATGGAGTGAAGGGTACCTTATTAAATGTTTATTAACAATAAATAAGGATGTAAGTACTTAATCTTACTGCCTTCCTCCAGAATGAGGGTTCAAATGGAAGGGGAGAATATATCATTCAAGCTTCCATCCCAACACAAACCGTCGCCGGTCACTGCCGGTCACTGGTATGTGGATGGCAGTCCAAGAGAGGACTGAAGAACACTCTACAGAATAGGGGTCTCCCACCGGCAGCCGGCCCAGCCGGTATAGCTTTTCTCGGAGCTTTGCGTCTATAAGGGAAGGCTTAGCGACCAAGTAGCTGTCATATAGGAGCCCCGGCCGGCCCCACAACCCGCCGGCAAGGGCTGAGATTGTAGGACGACAGCCAAAGAGTTGCGATGGCTAGGCCATCGCTAAAGGACAGCGGGGGTAGGGAAAAGGGTCCTGTATGAAGTGTGGGAGGAGGCGGCAGGGTTGCCGGTCCCACCACACCCCTAAGAAACTCTGTTTTAATATCGGCGCCGTCCTAGGCGGCAGAAGAATATCTATTCTTCAACCTAGGGTCTACTAATATAATTAAGGGGACGGTGGCAGTATTGCCGCCGCTTCTCAACATAGGAGAAACATGTTTTCAGTGCCGGCGCCCTCCTAGGCGGCAGAAAAATGTCTATTCTTCAGCCTAGGGTCTGCAAGCACAGGAATAGTCTTCTAGACCACAGGGAGAAGGTGGCGGAATCATACAACCACTTCAAGTGCGGCCTAGGGAGGTCTAGCCTCCTATGCCGGCGGCTCAGTCCGGCAGGGGAATGACTATTCACCCTGCTGGCCGGCCGCCGGCAAAAGACTATATACTCTGAGGTTTTGACCGAAACCCAAAGCCTGCTATCTGCTGGCCAAGGGAAGACACAGAGAACGCTAGCCTAGTCAGGCCGGAGTGTCTATTTGACGGCAAGACTAAGATAGGGTTGTAGCCTAATGCTGCACTCAGAGGGAAGAAGGGATTACCCTTAAATCTCCACTGGAGACGAGTATCGATTTATTTAATAATTCTAGGAGATATCTATCTCCGCCTGAATAGCTAAAACGATACACGAGGGTAAACCGGGACATGTATGAAAGTATACTAAAGGCACTATGCTAGTAGCATAGTGGCAGGCGAGATTCGACTACCTTAATCGCCGAAACTCTCGCATACGATCGCAGAGGAAGAGGAATATATGCAATCAATATCTTACAAGTATAAATTGCCTAAATAGCTTCATATTTAATTGCTATCACACTAGGAATGTTTATTATATCATGCATGAAAGTAAACTAAAACGCATAGGCTAGGAAGCCTAGCGTGAGCAAGGTTCAGTTATCTAAATCGCCGAAACTATCAAGAATACAATCGGCATAATATAAATAACTCCTAGTAATAAAGACTGAATAGCTTCGTAAATATTCATGCTATTAAAACCGGGAAAGTCGTTCAGTCTAACTAAATAACACATGCGTTATAAACGACAGCGCCGATGGCGCCTCCGGTGAAGGCGAAGCTCCATCACTTAATTTAACCTAATCTCACTGTGAGGCAGGAGCTAAAATTTATACACTGTAAAGATTGAATACTCAACTTTCCAGAGGCAGAAGAGGCTGGAGATTGCATGATATCCAGAAAAATCCAAAGCGTAACGAGAGAGATAACAGGGAAAATCACCGAGCGAGACTGCTACACTTATAGGAATAGCACGTGGGGTTGACGTACAGCGCCATCTAGATACTCGTAATAGTAAGGGAGGAAGGGTAACCTTGATATCGGCTCCCCTTCTAATTTTGCCACTTTCCCCCTCGAAGCGAAAACGCTATTTGGGGTGAAAATTGCTATGTTTCGTATCAAGATATACGTCCCCTGATTTATGCGATATCTTTAGGAGAAATTTTAAGGATATTCGCGCCAGGAGGTAGAATTCTGGAGACCTTAAGGTAAATTCTCTGGGAATATCACTGTAGTCAAATATCCCTTAGGAAGCTACTTAAAGGAACCTTCCATCAGGACGACATGGCCTGAGCCCAAAAATGGAAATTGTTGACACACGAGATATATTTTTCATATTTTCTTCCTTTTTTATTGTTTATTATTTTAACAAAATATCTCCATGTCTTATATATTTCATAATAGTACTATTCGTTGTTTTCACTAGTAAAAGTTAGCCTACTGTCATTATTTTCCATTTATCGACATTCTACGCAGTATGTCATGTTCTTACATGCGCTGTCTCCATTTCCAAGTCCGTGAAATACCCAAAGCAGGAACTATCCAGTTCATAGTGACAGTCACATGCAAGGTGAAATGACAGAACATACAAACCTTATGTTTAATGAACTGAATTTATATTATGCGTCTCTCTCTCTCTCTCTCTCTCTCTCTCTCTCTCTCTCTCTCTCTCTCTTGCAGAAATATCTCTTTTGTCATTAGTTTTTTGTTTATTGTATACCTTATAAATTATACAGTATAGAATATAGTATGGTCAGGAATTATGCGAGAATTTGGTCGATTAACAGTCCCGCATAAATGGAAAATCACACATATCAAAACATAACAGGTATAATTCCATTAGGGCCATGGAAAACGGCAACTTACCTATTCAAACGTTTTTACTACCCATTTTCAATACTTTCTATATACTAAACTGTATGTTTCCTAACATTTAATTGTTCATATGAATAAATAAAATGTTTAAAATGTTTTAAAGTTTTGATAACTTTAAAACGGTTAAAATTACAAACAGGATGGGTATAAGTACCATAGATTTTCCCCTATAACACAACCTAAATAGGACAAATTTTAATGAATTTAAGTCGTATCTGTTGTATAATACTACTAGTGAACAGCAAAACCATCACTATATAGACTTAACTTTTGTTGTATCATTGAAAATCGAAAATTAACGAAATAAAGGCGATTTTATATCATGCGTTTCTTAAACACGCCAAAAAGGATACCATCTAAAATGGGAACCATTGTTTTGTTTACATTCATCTCTGATCGTAATGAACAGACAAACGTATTTACTCATCTGTGTTTAGGTTAGTTTTTGCAGCAAGAGCTATCTTATCAAGTATTAGTTATATAATGATTTTGTTATTAGTCATGTTGTTTTCCTTACTTTTTCTTAGAGCTTTGAAATAAATGAAATGAATGCAATTTATAGTGTACTGTATAATGCTTTTCCATAAAATGCTGCCTAAAACGGAAACTTTTAGTTTGTTTACTGTACCTTCCATCATGAATGAACAAACAAATGCATTAAACACAAATGATCAAAGTGATAACTAATGATATTAAGAGCTTTTAGTGAATATTATGACAAATATTTTACTTACCGTATCCATATGAATTCCTACATTCATAGCAAAACAAGAAAACTGCTTTGTTTGCGTTTAATCAACAATAGCAAACTACCGCTAATGACTATGATAATTTAAGATAATTCTAAACTTTTATGAAGGATAGTTGTCCATTCCATATCCAAAATACTTTTCATAGCTTCAGTTATAAGTCAGTTTGGTAACGTATCAACTTGTACCTACCTCAATTATGGAACCATCTGCAAAGAAGAGCAAAATGTAATAGACTGGTTTTTAAAGTCATCGAACATTTGGGTTACTGTAACGTTTGATATGACTGAGATGGCACGAAATTGTAGAAAGTGATGATAATTTGAATCATGATAGATTTTTTTATGGTAAATGAATACACTTAATCCTCTGCTATAGTATTTTATTACTATTGCATATACTTAAAAAGCTGCCCAAGTACCTTTATTGTGCCCTAAATGATTGCTATAGTGCACCCTGGTTGATCGAGAAATTAGAATATTGAGAGAGAGAGAGAGAGAGAGAGAGAGAGAGAGAGAGAGAGAGAGAGAGAGAGAGAGATGTTAAATTCATTCTTAAACTCAGGTTGCCAAATATGAACTAAATTTTTTTTTGATACACACACATAGAAAGAATGTATGAATAGAGAGTGGTAGGTAGAGAGCAAGAGGTTTTTATATACTGTGTTCTATAAAAATCAAATCTTTGTTAAGCAAATGTATAAAATATGACAAAATATTGCCAACTCATTACTGAGAGTTAGGCTATTCACTGCTGATAAACGAACCCAGCCTACGTGTGAAACCTTGAACACCCACAGGGAAAAAATAAAACTTTTATATATACTGTACTAAATATAGATAATGCCTTCATTAACACTACCATCAAAATTGTCGTTAGGTTAAAAGAAAATAGAGGTTGCCGAGAACGTAACCTCAACTCTATTTAAATTTTGTCAGGTGGACTCACATAATTAAAAGTTGATTTCATTGTTAATAGGGAATTTTTCCTCAAATAGACTATTTATTATGAAATTATGCTAATAGAATTTAAGGTAAAAATTATTTAGTTACATTTATTATCATGCACCAAACATAGGCCTACCAATATATACTTAAAAACACAATAGATTTGATATGTTTTGTGGTGCTTGACTCGCAGACTTTAAACAGCTTCGCAGATACAGAAAATTCATGTTTAAAAATAGCGATTGCCTAAATGAGGAATCATACAATTCGAACACTCATAATTCGGGACCGTACTATACTTCTTTTGTCAAAGGAACCAAATTGATATTTTCATTACATTTCTGTATAGTGTAAAGTCCCTTATTATTGACGAATAGTATTATATCCTTTCGGCTGTTATTTATCGTAGAATTATAACAGAATATTACGGAATAACATAGTCAGTTCAATTAATATAAATTTATTTTTTTACCTTTAAAATCACAGTGCGTTTCTATTACTTTGAGAAAATCACATGACAAATTTCTGAAAAAATACTTTATAATCACTACACAGTGAATGGAAAAATATTTTGGTTTTGAGTGAAATACATTAGAAAATAAAGCAAACTTTTAAAAAATTTATTCTCTAATCTGCAGTACAGTAAAACAAATTAACATCAAAATCTAGGTTGTTAAAAAAATAAGTAAGCATGTATATCCGATGGTGGCAGATCTGCTGCCTCATAGTGAAAGGGGTTAAAGCTCTTTTGATGGACCTTGAAGCTTATGGAGTTGTAGATACAAATGGTATTTTTTATTTGTATTTATAAAGACTGCAGGTTTCTTAGCTCCAAAGTTATCTGTTATTTTGCGCAAGTTAGCAGGAAAAGGTTCTTTTAGCACCTGTTGGTAATGTTACTCCATTATATAAGTGCATTTGTGGTAGCTCAAGTCCAGCTGATTACTGTCCAATTTCCATAACTTCATATTATTTAAAGTTTTTGAATGTCTGTTGGCAAAAATCTAAATAGGTTTCCCGAAGGTAATCATCTGCTCCCCAGTTTGCAATTTGGCTCATGTAAATGCCTTGCAGCATATGATGTCCTTACAATCTCCAATGCTGTACAGAAATCAATTGATTGTGGTCAGGAAGTTCATATGATTTACCTTGATTTTATTGCTGCTTTTGATTGTGGTAATCATGAGGCCCTTGTCTTCAAACTCAAAGAGTTAGGATTGGGAAATATTTTCTTAGTATTATTATTGAATTTTTAAGTAATAAATTGCAAAGAGTTGTTTTTGATGGGCACCATAGTGAGTATAGGAATGTGATATCTGGTGTTACTCTGAGTAGTGTTCTTGGCCCATTACTTTTCATACTATATACATATGGCATGTAGTTTGGCCTAGAAAACCTGCTCGTTGCATATGCAGATGATGCTACTCTTTTTGCAACAATTCCATCTTCTGAATGTAGGTCTGGGGTTGCTTAATCACTTGATAGAGATCTAGCTAAACTTAGTGCATGGTGCAAATTATGGGGCATAAAGTTTAATCTTAAAATTCAAGGTATGATTGTCAGTAGGTCGAGGACATTGGGTCCTCAACATCTGGATCTCAGATTGATAATGTTTCTTTAACTCTGTAAGACTTTTAAAATTTTAGGTGTGCTTCTCAACAGCAAATTTACTTTTGAGAAACACATTAGGTTTGTCTCTTCTTCAATTGCACAAAAAATTGTCTTGTTGAGAAATTCATGTAAGATTTTAAGTGATTATTCTATTCTAATAAAGTGTTTTAATTCTTTCGTTGTACTTTGTTTCAAGTATTGTTCTCTTGTCTGGTCTTCTGTTGGTGATTTTTATCTTAATTTGTTGGACAGGAACATACGGTCTGTTAAATTTCCTCTTTTTGATCTAGATATTGATCTCTGGCACCGTAGTTCAATTAGTTTGTTATGTATGTTGCATAAAATTTTTCATAATTCTGATCATCCTTTACATTCACATATTCGTGGACAGTACCATTCTGATCGTAATACTAGGTATGCAGTTAATTCTAGTAACTGGGTTTTCTCCATCATGAGGCTCAATACTGCGCAGTATTCTAGAAGTTTTATTCCGGCTGTGACCAAATTGTTGCATGATCTTCCTAATCGGTTAGTTGAATCGGTAGAACTCAAAAATTCAAACTTGTTTCAAATGTTTTTATGTTGAACAGTTTATATATGAAAGATTTGTTTTAATGTTGTTACTGTTCTTAGAATATTTTCTTTTAACTGATCATTACTTTTCATATAGTTTTACTTACTTTTATCCTTTCCTCGCTGAGCTATTTTTCCATATTGGAGCTCTTGGTCTTATAGCATCATGCTTTTCTAACTGGTGATTTAGCTTAGCTAGTAATAATAATAATAATAACAAAAGTATTTATCCCATTCATTATTGGTTTATCTTCTGAAATAACCTATTTAAGTAATAATTCTCTATAAATGAAGTTCAACATTTTTCTTTGCTGGCCTATTTCAGAACATGTAAACACACTCAGAGGATCTTGCCATCAGCTGATTTCAACCAACCATTCCCAATGAAATGCACACAAAAATAACAATTAGTATTCTCTATAGTGATTAGGTTAAGATGATATTGCTACACATGCTTTACTTTTTGTAGTCTTAGAAATTCAATATAAACTAAATAAAGAAGTTTCCATATGTTTCTCGTACATTTGATGCCAAAAAAGAAAACAAAAAACAAACGCATTTACACATCTAATTGATAAGTGTTGACACTAATAGCTTTTAGTAAAATGTATGCAAACTAGAGCAGTCTATTACTTACAGCAGTTACATTTGTGCAATATTTATTATAAGATGCTTTGAATAAGTTTGGTAACTGAATATTTGAGCCCAGCTGAGAACATATAAACATTGTCAGCTGATTCAACCTACTGCTATCAAGGATCTGCACACATATAGATAAAAAGTATTTTTAATTCAATATTCAAACTTATTCAGACTATCTAATAATTTATAATAGTTATTTCATATAGTTTACAAACATGTATAAGTATCATTAATTATCGTTAGTTATCACTTGGATGTGTAAATGCGTTCTTTCACTCATCCATTCATTCGTTCATTTTGATTGGTGATGAAACATAAAAAATCAAATTGGTTTCCCTTTTAGACATTGTATGTAGGGAAAGTATGATATAGAATCCATTTTATTTTGTTTATTTTGAATTTCCAAGCATATATTAAGTAAAATAGAATAGTAACATCTTTACGTAACCAAAACCTAACTTACAGTATAGGCCTACACAGATGGTTGTAGCATCCTGCTTTTCCAACTACGGTTGTAGCTTAGCTAATGAAAATGATAATAATCATAATCCTAAAAGAAATTACTAATTTTAACTCACTTTGTTCTAAGTCTGCCAATGGATCAAAGATGAGTGCAAATATGTGAATTAAATACTGCAGTAAATTCATAATTAAACAGAAAAGGCTAATTTCATAGAATCCACAGTGATAAACGACCATTACTAAATTGCATATCATTATCTGTATTATTATTATTACTTGCTAAGCTACAACCCTAGTTGGAAAAGCAGGATACTATAAGCCCAAGGGCTCCAACAGGGAATATAGCCCAGTGAGGAAAGGAAATAAACGACGAGATGTTTAAGAATGACGTTTAGGAATAACAATATTAAAACACATCTTTCATATATAAACTATAAAAACTTCAAAATAACAAGAGGAAGAGAAATAAGAGAGAATAGTACTCTATTTGGTTTATGACAAAACTGATTGTATCTTGTATTACTGTTGTACTTTATAGTATAGGAAATACTGCCGATGAAGAGTATCAATATACAGTATGATAATTTGGTTAATCTGCAAGATATCTATTTTTTTCTTAGATTAATAAACTTGAAATTGATTGCATACAAATTGGTCAGCATGCTTTTTTTTCAGGTTGGAGATTTCATCCTTTTGAAGAATATCACATGCACACCTTTGGAAACTAATGCGAATAGTGAAGTTACCGTGTATGAACTGAGCCTGAAAAATGAAGATTCCCATATCAAAAAGCTGAAGAAAACTGACCAGGATGTTAAGGATATAAAAAGGTATGAGCCCATTTATTTCTGATTAGTAATGAATCAGTGATACTTATATACAGTAGTGTCCGGTGTTATGAATAACTTTGAATATGAGCAAATAGGATTGACATACAAATTTGACTTTGGTCAAGAGTATTTCCTAGATCTACCAGCACAAAATTTGCATCCTATGGGGATTCTTAGGGGTTAAATACTAACGAGACTATTATGTAATGCGTCAAATTCAGTCTTTTATTGCCTATATGCCACCTACTCAATGTTCACGGCGTGTTCATGTAATTTTTACCCTATTTTTTCTCACATTAGTTCGCATCCCCTTTCCTGTGCTCAGTGCTCATAGCTAAAGATTCTAAGCCTCTCTGAGTAGCTCTTGTAAAATCATTATCTTGTCTGAGTATCTTTGGAACTGTTCCTTGTTGAGTTATGACTGCGTGTTCTTTTTCGAGTTGTAATCACTACTTTTTCATCTTAAAAGTATTTTGTGCTGCGTTGTAAAGTTCACAGTATTATGGTAATGTCCCCAAGGTGAATAAGAAAGATAACTCGAAAGAGATGATTACTTTAGAAGTAAAAAAAGGAAGTTATCACAAAGCATGAACAAGGTGTGCGTGCCTACAACTTGTAAAAGCTGTACAATCATATTCAATAATGATGTGTACCGGTACAAAAAAAAGACATCAAATTAGTTACCGTTGCGAAAGAGGTGCTAACATTGACAAAACAACAGCAACGTGTTCTTGACATTGAAATGTTTTTGCTTATATTGGTTATTGAGAAGCAATTACCAAGTGATACAATTACTGAAAACAGGATGTATGAGAAGGCAATTGTTTAAGGTTCACCATCAAGGGAATAAAGAGGAGATTTCATCTGAGAGGAGGAGGGACACAGTGACAAACCTCTCGCTAAAAGTGAAATTTAGTAGATAGTAAGGAAGAGTAAAAACGGCAGAATTTTGTAGAAACACATTACCCAGATAAAGCATCGGCAGGGCGAATAGTGAATCTATTGTAAATGCAAAGTCTCATTTTCATGCCATTTTAAAGAAAAGGTAAAAGGGAATTTTAGATAGGTTCTTTGTCAAAAGTGTAAAAAAAGGACTACAGTACTAGGTGTACAGACAGCGTAATTTAAGTGATTCGGTTCTTGATAGTGAACATCATTCGAGAGAGAGAACTCCCGATATTTTACCATAAGTTATCAAGGAATAAAATTCTCCTTTCAGTCAGCTCCTCTTCCTACACTATTTTCTCCCTCACTCCAGTCACAACTCAAAGGTAAAGTGCTAGTTAAATTGCCAATTATTTCTATTTTCCGGTTTAAATTAATTTTTATTTATTTCTGATTTTATGGGATATAATTTGCACAATAAGTACATTACAAAACCTATAAAATAATTATATACTGTATTTATGGATGTTTTTACCCATTGAAGGAATATCCTTTACAGGTAGTCGTCAACTTACGACATAAGCGACTTATGACTTCGACTTTACGACAATTTTTTCAGGGTGAGGACGTCATAAGTCTATCAGAAATACTATGCTAATAGGACAAATATTTCCTTAGAAGTAATCTATTTTCTTGTAAAAAAGTAAACTGATTTATATTGGTAAATTTGCATTTTCTTTTATTGATAATATACAGTATCCCATTTCCAGTAAAAAGTACATTTGGAAAAGCTTTAACATCTGTCAAGTTCATATCATATGTTTGGTGACTTCCTATTACTGGCAGAAAGCGACTGGGCAATACAGTGATTTCCTTCCAATAGGCTAATGATTAGTATTAGTATTCCCATTATCGAAATATCAAGTAACAATACAAAGTATTTTGTGTTTCTGTGACGGTTGTTATGAGTACTACTTAGCGTAAATTTGACTCTGCGCTAGTTTAATTTAATCTCTGATAATAGATCGATATTTATCTAAAGAAAGTACACTAATAGGACAAATATTTTATTAAAAATAATATATTTCCTTTTACTTTATGAAAAGGAAATACGTTTGCTTGTTAAGTTAGTATTTTCTTTCATTTCTTGCAAGAAAAAAGAAAAGTTTGTAGATATTACTTCACGAGTCTTGTGACATCATATTTCTGGCGGGAGTGGGCTGGCAGACTGAATGATTTCCTTTCGGCGTGTTATTGAGTAATTTTGTTATAGTATTCCCATCACCGAATCACCAAGTAAGTATATTAAGTGTTTTAGTGGTCTGTATCAGGAGTTAAAAGCATAGTACAACTAACCATAAATTTATAGATAAAAAGTCTATTGATATCATATTCGGTGGAAGGCAAATGGCAAATCAAGTGATTTCCTTTCGGTGCGTTACTAATATTCCCATAGTCGAAACATCGAGTAAAGATACAAAGAATTTCTGATAATGTCCAAAGAAATGTAAAGATTTAATTAAAAATCAAAATACAGAGAGAGAGAGAGAGAGAGAGAGAGAGAGAGAGAGAGAGAGAGAGAGAGAGAGAGAGAGAGAGAGTTAGTGAGTGAGTGAGTGAGTGAGTGTTTTCATGCCACATTCTACACAAATAATCTTGTAAATATTATGGGAGTCACTTCATATTCGGCCAGTATAATCTCGGCACTTATTCCATTGTATCCCTGGGCTTTCCATCTCTTAAACTATTTTTTAATATTGCTTCGACTTCAAACACACTGAATTCAATTATGGGAACATCAAGGTCTTCCTCAACTTCAGGCATATCATTCAAATTATTCCCTTCATATATCCTATTCATAACCTCACTGAAGTGTTCTATCCAACATTGTCTTTTTCAATATTAATCTTACCCGATGATCATGTAGCTGTCAACTCCGTTGCCCGACAGAAATCTACGGTCGGGATACGCCAGCGATCGCTATCCAGGTGGGGGTGTACTCAACAGCGCCATCTGTGAGCAGGTACTCAAGTACTTCTTGTCAACAAGAACTCAATTTTCCCTCTGTCGTGCCGCCGGCAAGACCTACTTGGATACGCTGTTGATTTTGGAGTCTTTGTTCACGATTTGGTGATGTATTTGCTCTAAAGTTTAGCCTTCGCTGTTCAGGAAGCTTTATCCTTAGCTTAGCAAGCTTTTGGAATTAATTTGACTTATTGGTTAACGAACTTTGCTTAATTTTGGAATTCCCCCTTGGCTACTTCTAAATTCAAGATGTCTGACCAGTCCCAAGTTCCTAAATACAGGCAGTGTAGTGTTAGGACTTGTACTAGGCGTCTTCCGAAGGCCTCTATAGATCCTCACACCGTATGTTCCAATTGTAGGGGTAAATCCTGTCAATTGGAAGATCGATGTGGGGAATGTGCTGGGCTTTCGGAATTCGATTTTAACGAATTCCTTAGATATGCACGTAGGTTAGAGAAGGAGAGAGATAGGAGGAGTTCTTCTCGCTCTGTGGATTTTTCCTCTCCCCATGCCCCTCAACCTTTTCCTTCCCCTGTGGTGGTGACTCCCGAACCTGCTACGAGTGCTCAGCCTGCAATGGCTGATATGTTGCGTGCCATTCAGGCTCTCGGTGAGAAGGTGGAGTCGTTGGTTAGTGACCGTAATCAGCTCTTGGCAGATGTCAGAGAGCTGAAAGCGAAGAGTGCAGTGGGAAGTGTTAGTGCTAGTGATGTGCATAGTGTCAGTGTCAGTGTTGCGCATGAGGGTACATCTGTGCGTGCCAGTCGTCCTCCCAGTCCGGGACCTCTTGCAAGCTCCCAAGCCCAGGGGAGAAGCAATGTCGAAGGACCAAAGGGTTCGGCAGGCCTTGATCGGCGCACGGATGTATCCTCAGTGGTTGCGGACGTATCTGTTAAGGATCGTCCCATCCACATACAGACGAATGAGCCCTTACATTCCTCGTCTGTGGAAGAAGTTTCCAGGAGGAAACGGTGGACCAAGGTCTCACGACCGCTCAAACGTAAGGTCCCTTCCGAGCTAGTCCAACGGCCCAGGTGTAGCCACTGGGTCAGTTCGGACTCGCCGCAGTCATCTGATGACTGCACACCTCCCAAGAGAGGTAGAGTGGTCCCTCAACAGGCTACTGCTCCGTCTGTTGTTGCTCCAACCACAGTAGACCCTAAGTGGTCCATGCTGCAGACTATGCAGTCTCAGCTTGCGGCATTCATGCAGGAGTATCATGCCGAGAAAGTTAACACCTCTCCTGTTAACCTACAACCCGCAGAGGTTGTGCGCTCAGCAGATACTGCGGCTGCCTGCTCCCACACTCCACCTGTGAGAGCTCCTCCACCGATGCGCAGTCCTCCCTGCCAGACGCATGTTCTTGCTGCACCATCTGCTAACATGCGTGAGCTGCCGCATCAGGAGTTGCCGGGTTCCAGCACTATGCGGCATTCTCCTCAGCCCATGCAGCATGCTCTGCATACCTTACAGCATGCTCCGCATACCATGCAGCATGAGCCGCATACCTTACAGCATGCTCTGCATACCATACCGCATGCTCCTCAGCCCACCGCAGCCCCTCCCACACACCAGCCCTCTGCTTTTGTTGTTGCCAGCTCGCAGGCCGACCAGCAGAGGCATGATGTTGGATCCGCAGGTACGCATGCACCCGTTCTGCCGGATTCAGCCGTTCAGCTTGCTGCTCTGCCTTTGCCACTCACAACTCAACTTTCGGTGATGATGTATCGGATGATGAAGCTGCACATCTGGATGAACCTCACTCTGATATTGAAGGACACAAGTCTTCGCCACCCTCCTTAGACTTTCGCAAAGTCCTTGCCTTGTTCAGGGACTTGTATCCTGAGCATTTTGTGTCTGCAACCCCTCGTTCTCCTCCCTCCGAGTTTGCTCTGGGCATGCAGTCTGCTGCGCCTGCCTTCACCAAGCTTGTTCTCGCCAGATCATCTAGGAGAGCTTTGAGGGTTATGGGGGACTGGTTGCATTCCAAGAAGCAACTGGGAAGGACCTCTTTTGTCTTTCCTCCTCCCAAGCTTGCTTCTAAGTCGAGCGTATGGTATGCCACGGGAGAGGAACCCGGCTTGGGGGTTCCTGCCTCTGCCCAGGCCGACTTCTCAAGTCTGGTTGACTCTCCCCGCAGGTTGGCTATGAGACGTTCGAAGATCTGCTGGTCCTTTTCCGATTTAGATCATCTGTTGAAGGGAGTCTTTCGTGCCTTCGAGATATTCAACTTCCTCGATTGGTGTTTGGGAGCCTTAAGCAGGAAGACTTCCCCTTCAGATAAGGACTCGGCCATGCTGATCATGTCTAGCATGGACAAGGCAATTCGGGATGGGTCTGGTGAACTTGCGGCTTCATATGTATCAGGAGTCCTTAAGAAGAGAGAACATCTTTGCTCCTTCTTATCTGCTGGTATCACTCCTTGCCAGAAGTCAGAGTTATTGTTTGCTCCTCTCTCCAAGTGTCTGTTTCCGGAGGAGTTGATTAAGGGGATGGCTGCCTCACTTATCCAGAAGGATACTCATGATCTGATGGCTTCTTCTGCACGTAAGGCTAAAACCTTACCTTCCGTGCCTAGACCCTTCCGCCCTGCAGCAGTTGACACACCTGCTTCTAGGTTCATCCCGCCCTTTCGTGGCAGAACCTCCAGCAGAGGAGGTACCCGTGCAGACAGTCACCGTGGCAAGTCCAAGAAGGGTTCCAAGTCCGCAAAAGGCAAGTTTTGACTGCCTTCCTCTCCAGACAGCAGTAGGAGCCAGACTCAAGACCTTCTGGCAAGCTTGGGAGAGCAGAGGTGCAGACGCTCAGTCTGTGAAGTGGCTAAGGGAGGGATACAGAATTCCGTTCTGCCGCAATCCCCCTCTAGCTACATCTCCCATCAACCTCTCTCCCAACTACAAGGAGAAGGACAAGAGGCTAGCGTTGCAACAAGAGGTGTCGCTCTTGCTACAAAAGGAAGCGGTGGTCATAGTCCGGGATCATCAATCCCCGGGCTTTTACAACCGTCTCTTCCTGGTAGCCAAGAAGACAGGAGGTTGGAGACCGGTGCTGGACGTCAGTGCTCTCAATGCTTTTGTCACCAAGCAGACGTTCACGATGGAGACGACGAAGTCGGTCCTAGCAGCGGTCAGGCAGGAGGACTGGATGGTCTCGTTAGACCTGAAAGACGCATACTTTCACGTCCCCATCCATCCAGACTCCCAACCTTTCCTAAGATTCGTCTTTGGAAAGGTTGTGTACCAGTTCCAAGCCCTGTGCTTTGGCCTAAGCACGGCACCTCTTGTGTTTACCAGACTGATGAGGAATATTGCGAAATTCCTTCACTTGGCAGACATCAGAGCCTCCCTCTATTTAGACGACTGGCTTTTAAGAGCTCCCACAAGTCGTCGCTGTCTGGAGAATCTCAGATGGACTATGGATCTGACCAAGGAACTGGGCCTCCTGGTCAATTTAGAGAAGTCCCAGCTCGTCCCATCCCAGACCATTGTCTACCTGGGTATGGAGATTCAGAGTCGAGCTTTTCGGGCTTTTCCGTCGGCCCCAAGGATCAACCAAGCCCTAGAATGCATCCAGAGCATGCTGAGAAGGAACCGATGCTCAGTCAGGCAGTGGATGAGTCTAACAGGGACACTTTCATCGCTGGCTCTGTTCATCGAGTTAGGGAGACTCCACCTCCGCCCCCTTCAGTATCATCTAGCTGCTCACTGGATAAAGGACATGACGCTAGAGACGGTCTCAGTTCCTGTTTTCGAAGAGATGAGATCTACTCTAACGTGGTGGAAGAACAGCATTCTTCTCAAGGAAGGTCTACCATTGGCTGTTCAGACCCCCGACCACCGTCTCTTCTCGGACGCATCAGACACGGGCTGGGGTGCGACACTGGACGGACAGGAATGCTCGGGAACATGGAATCAGGAGCAAAGGACACTTCACATCAATTGCAAGGAGTTGTTGGCGGTTCATCTGGCCTTGATAAACTTCAAGTCCCTCCAGCTAAACAAGGTGGTGGAGGTGAACTCCGACAACACCACAGCCTTGGCTTACATCTCCAAGCAGGGAGGGACTCATTCGAGGAAGTTGTTCGAGATCGCAAGGGACCTCCTCATTTGGTCAAAAGATCGAAAGCTCACGCTGGTAACGAGGTTCATTCAGGGCGATATGAATGTCATGGCAGATCGCCTCAGCCGGAAGGGTCAGGTCATCCCCACAGAGTGGACCCTTCACAAGAATGTTTGCAGCAGACTTTGGGCCCTGTGGGGTCAGCCAACCATAGATCTGTTCGCTACCTCGATGACCAAGAGGCTCCCGTTGTATTGTTCTCCGATTCCAGACCCAGCAGCAGTTCACGTGGATGCCTTTCTGCTGGATTGGTCCCATCTCGACCTGTATGCATTCCCGCCGTTCAAGATTGTCAACAGGGTACTTCAGAAGTTCGCCTCTCACAAAGGGACACGGCTGACGTTGGTTGCTCCCCTCTGGCCCTCGAGAGAATGGTTCACAGAGGTACTGCAATGGCTGGTCGACGTTCCCAGGACTCTTCCTCGAAGAGTGGACCTTCTGCGTCAACCTCACGTAAAGAAGGTACACCCAAACCTCCACGCTCTTCGTCTGACTGCCTTCAGACTATCGAAAGACTCTCAAGAGCTAGAGGCTTTTCGAAGGAGGCAGCCAGAGCGATTGCCAGAGCAAGGAGGACATCCACTCTCAGAGTCTATCAGTCTAAATGGGAAGTCTTCCGAAGCTGGTGCAAGGCCAATGCAGTTTCCTCAACCAGTACCACTGTAACCCAGATTGCTGACTTCCTGTTACATCTAAGGAACGTAAGATCCCTATCAGCTCCTACGATCAAGGGTTACAGAAGTATGTTGGCAGCGGTTTTCCGCCACAGAGGCTTGGATCTTTCCACCAACAAAGATCTACAGGACCTCCTTAGGTCTTTTGAGACCTCAAAGGAACGTCGGTTGTCCACTCCAGGCTGGAATCTAGACGTGGTCCTAAGGTTCCTTATGTCATCAAGATTTGAACCGCTCCAATCAGCCTCTTTTAAGGACCTCACATTAAAAACTCTTTTCCTCGTGTGCTTAGCAACAGCTAAAAGAGTAAGTGAGATCCACGCCTTCAGCAGGAACATAGGTTTCACATCTGAAACGGCTACATGTTCCTTGCAGCTCGGTTTTTTGGCTAAAAACGAGCTTCCTTCCCGTCCTTGGCCTAAGTCGTTCGAGATCCCAAGCCTGTCCAACTTGGTGGGGAACGAACTGGAGAGAGTACTTTGCCCAGTTAGAGCTCTTAGGTACTATCTAAGAAGGTCAAAACCATTACGAGGACAATCAGAAGCCTTATGGTGTGCTATCAAGAAGCCTTCTCTACCAATGTCTAAGAACGCAGTGTCTTACTACATCAGGCTTCTGATTAGAGAAGCACATTCTCATCTGAAGGAAGAAGACCTTGCTTTGCTGAAGGTAAGGACACATGAAGTGAGAGCTGTGGCTACTTCAGTGGCCTTCAAACAGAACCGTTCTCTGCAGAGTGTTATGGATGCAACCTATTGGAGAAGCAAGTCAGTGTTCGCATCATTCTATCTCATAGATGTCCAGTCTCTTTACGAGAACTGCTACACCCTGGGACCATTCGTAGCAGCGAGTGCAGTAGTAGGTGAGGGCTCAGCCACTACATTCCCATAATCCCATAACCTTTTTAACCTTTCTCTTGAATACTTTTTATTGTTGTTCTTTGGGTTGTACGGTCGGCTAAGAAGCCTTCCGCATCCTGGTTGATTTGGCGGGTGGTCAATTCTTTCTTGAGAAGCGCCTAGGTTAGAGGTTGTGATGAGGTCCTTTAGTATGGGTTGCAGCCCTTTATACTTCAGCACCTAAGAGTCGTTCAGCATCCTAAGAGGACCGCTAGGCTCAGTAAGGAAGACGTACTTAATAAAGGCAGAGTAATGGTTCAAGTCGACTTCCTTACCAGGTACTTATTTATTTTATGTTTGTTATTTTGAATAACTAATAAAATGAAATACGGGATACTTAGCTTCTTTGTTAACATGTATACTGGTCTCCACCCACCACCCTGGGTGTGAATCAGCTACATGATCATCGGGTAAGATTAATATTGAAAAATGTTATTTTCATTAGTAAAATAAATTTTTGAATATACTTACCCGATGATCATGAATTAAAGAACCCGCCCTTCCTCCCCATAGAGAACCAGTGTACCGAGGAGAAAATTGAGTTCGTGTTGACAAGAAGTACTTGAGTACCTGCTCACAGATGGCGCTGTTGAGTACACCCCCACCTGGATAGCGATCGCTGGCGTATCCCGACCGTAGATTTCGGTCGGGCAACGGAGTTGACAGCTACATGATCATCGGGTAAGTATATTCAAAAATTTATTTTACTAATGAAAATAACATTTCTTCATCCTCTGTTGCTATGAAAGAGCCATCCCTCTTTTTGATGGGTATATAGGAATGTAGCAGACCTAGAGTATGCTGATAATGCTGTCCTTATTAGCAGAACGCCTCAGTATTTGTATTGCATGCTTACCAGAATGCATGAAATATCACACGAGGCTGGACTGAAGATCAATAGAAGAAAGACAGAGATGATGAGAACGGAGTATGCAATGGAAAATGACATATCATTGGAAGGAGAAATGATTAATGAGGTAGAATCATTCAAGTATTTAGGAACTAAAATTTAGGAACTATGATCTCCAATACAGGGTCTTTAAAATTAGAGTTCAGTGAAAGATTGAAAAAAAGTAAATCAGACAATGGCTAGGTTAAGTAAAATTTGAAAATCAAATTGCCTGAAATTACATATAAAAATCATACTATTGTATAACTGTTCGCAACATCTCTGAACAGCAAGCTTCCGCTGTACTGTTCTTCAGTCCCGGGCCCTCAAGCACAGGCAGGATGCATTTCAACAATGGTGGGACAACATCGACGTGTGCGCCAATCCCCTGTTCTGTCTAATGAGAAGATTACTCAACAAGACCAGAGCATCCAAAAATCTAATGATGACCCTTGTAGCTCCGCTGTGGCATCATACATAGTGGTCCCGGACCTCCTGCAACTTCTAGTAGATTTTCCGAGAGAACTCCCGCCACGACCAAATCTACACAAACAACCACATGCAAACATCTTCCACAAAACTGTGCAGTCACTTTGACTTCACGCCTGAAGACTATCCAGTATCTCCTCTCTCAGAAGGGTTTTTCACAACAAGTTTCTGAGAGAATGTCCAAATACTTGCGTAAGTCCTCAGCCTCTGTGTACCAGGTAAAATGGACAATCTTTTTTGGTTGGTGTCATGGAAGAAATATCTCTCCCCTCGATGCCTCTATTCCAGTAATAGCGGAGTTTCTTGTTTACCTTCAGGAGAAAAAACTCAGTTTCGATGGTTAAAGGCTATCGCTCAGCCTCGAGCCTTGCCTTCAAGCTGAAAGGTATAGATATTTCCTCTTCGTTGGAGCTTTCTTAACTCATACAGAGTTATGAGATCACTTTTCCTCAGATCAGGCCTCCTCCTTGGAACGTGGTTTGCATTTTGAGGTCCTTAAAAGGACCTCCTTATGAACTATCATTCCTTGTAACTGACTGAAATCTCACTTTGAAGACTGCGTTCCTGCTTGCTTTAGCTTCGGCAGAGAGAGTCGGCAAACTTCATGGCCTCTCATATGACATCGCACATTCAAGGGGATGACGGGAAGGGACACTCAGCTTTATCCCTAAATTTATTGCAAAGACTCAAAATCTAGTGCTACTAGACCCTAGATTCGGGCCCTTTCAGATTATGAGTCTACGTTCTGTAACCAATGACCTAGATAATTGTTACTGTGCCCTGTGAGTAGTTTGAGATATTCTCTTAAACACACTACAGCAACACGGCTCCAACTAACATCACTTTTCGTTAGCTCCAGTTCATCTTGAATACGCCAAGTAATTGGAAGAGCTCTAGTGGCTGATCCTCCTCCAGCTCAACGACTTAGAGCCGTGATGTCAGGGGCATCACTATGTGTCTCGCATTCAAACGCAACTTTTTCATGTTGCAGGTATCACAGGCGGTTTGAGATACTACCCGTTGAGATACTATCACTAGAGAGTTATGGGGTTTTGACTGGCCAGACAGTACTACATTGGATCCTTCTCTCTGGTTACGGTTCATTTTCACTTTGCCTACACATACACTGAATAGTCTGGCATATTCTTCACAGATTCTCCTCTGTCCTCATACTCCTGACAACACTGATTACCTAACAATTCTTCTTCACCCAAGTGGTTAACTACTGTACTCTAATTGTTCAGTGGCTACTTTCCTCTTGGTAAAGGTAGAAGAGACTTTTTAGCTATGTTAAGCAGCTCTTCTAGGTGAAGGGCACTCCAAAATCAAATCATTGTTCTCTAGTCTTGGATAGTGCCATAGCCTCTGTACCATGGTCTTCCACTGTCTTGGGTTAGAGTTCTCTTGCTTGAGGGTATGCTCGGGCACACTATTCTATCTGGTATCTCTTTCTCTTGTTTTGTAAAATTTTTTATAGTTTATATAGGAAATATTTATTTAGATGATGATACTGTTCTGAAAATATTTTGTTTTTCCTTGTTTCCTTTCCTCACTGGTCTATTATCCCTGTTGGGGCCCCTGGGCTTATAGCATCTTGGTTTTCCAACTAGGGTTGTAGCTTAGGGAATAATAATAATAATAATAATAATAATAATAATAATAATAATAATAATAATAATAATAATAATGTCCATGCCAGAATTAGCACTGCCACCCTCCTAAGAATGAGTCATCCACATAAAACGGAAAATTTATTTTTGGGTGAGATGGCCATGTCGTCCTGATGGAAGTTCCTAAAGTAGCTTCCTAAGGGATATGTTACTACAGTGATATTCCCAGAGAATTAAACCTTCAGGTCCCAGAATTCTAACTCCTGGAGCGAATATCCTTAAATTTTCTCTCAAGGATATTGCATAATATCAGAGGCCGTATTCTTGACACGCCACATAGCAATCTGCACCCCTAATAGCGTTTACGCCTCGAGGGGGGACGTGGCAGAAT
This sequence comes from Palaemon carinicauda, assembly GCF_036898095.1. NCBI lineage: Eukaryota > Metazoa > Arthropoda > Malacostraca > Decapoda > Palaemonidae > Palaemon > Palaemon carinicauda. The sequence continues at coordinate 25,280,366 of NC_090754.1, read as the reverse complement.
AGAAGGGGGGCCGTATCAAGGTTGCCCCAGTTCTCGTACTACTATTGACCACCACAACAGCGCCATTCCCAAGATGGCGGACATTCCTTTTAGCATTGAGCATGGTGCTACAGATACAGTACCTCAGGGAGGGATACTGTGTAGATCTTTTCTTTTAGAAAAGAAGGGTGGGTCCACCAGGACGACATGGCGATCTCACCCAAAAATAGATTTTTCGCTTTGTTTAAAATCCGTTTTTTGGGCTCAAGCCATGTCGTCCTGATGGAAGCGTACCAGAGCATTAGTGTATCTGTGGATTTTCATCGGTGCCTTAACCTTGGGACAACATTTCTATGATCATTTGGACCAATCGAGACAAATGACGTTACCGTTATCCGTCATTATCACTAATCATACACGATGTTAGTGCTTCCTGCCCCCTACTGGGAAGAGTCATTCTAGACAGTGAAAAAGGGGTTTCAAGGTTAGTATATATTGTATGAACAAAACATAAGTAAACACTGTATGTACAAACCGTCTCGTAGTTTGTGCATATTGCCGAATACTTATCAGTGTTTCTTATATCCATTGTTTGTAAGCATACAAATATATGAAGAGTATATAATCTGGACTTTTAATCATGCAATTGTCGGGCGAATGAGGACGCAATTACATTCTAATAGACATTTATTTTTGATAAATGACTAAGTGAATTAGCAAGTAAAACGAATGTAGCATGATAACGGAATTATACATGTAACATGTACAGAGATTATATTTCTTTCATGAGAAGAAAGAAATGATTGCCACTCAGATTGAAGAAAATTTATAATAAACTTTCTCTTTATAATTTCTGTACTGGTTACCTTTTATCGACACTGTGTACTACGTACACACGGCACTAGTGCTAACTGTATAATTCCACACCTGGAATTTTGAACAGAATTAGTGTCACCATGGTAACACTTATTCAAAGGAGGTCACAGTAAAAGAGATGACCCCTTCTCCCTTTAATTGACAGTCCCAGTCCATTATCTGTTCATCGCAGAATCAGACGGCAGGTTAAATACTCTACCTGACGTTACCACATAATGCTTCATTTCATGGACTTGCTTAGGATCGTGTTTGTAGAACACTCTGGATGACTCTCATCCAGTATATGAGCGAGGACATTCGAAGTCCCAAGTAATTAACTGTTTACGACAGTAATTAGGGGGCAGGTTTTAATACACTACCCGCCGCCACTATATAGTGTTTCAGTTCATGAATCTGTTTCGCATAGTGTTTGTAAAACACACTGGATGATTTCCATCCAGTATATGAGTGAAGTCACTCGAAGTCCATATACTGAAAAAAGTTCAGTGATGAAGCAATTTTTCTCTGATCATGACCTCCGGGAGTACTGTCAGGATATGCTCTATGAATAAAGTAGATGAGCTTCGCCCTCAGTTGTTTCAGGGATAAGTTTGATCCAGAGGTTTCTCCTTTAAAGAGCTGTCCTCCCCTGAAGTCTGAAGTTCTACGAAGATAGACCTTTAGACACTCTACAGGACATAGAGAGACATCTTCCTTCAGAGGGCAGATTCTCCAGGGACCCCACCTCTTAGTGGGTAGCTCGTTCTTAGCAAGAAAGGTTGGATCAGGGAAAAGATTCAGTTCTCCCATTTCTGTGAACTGAATGTGGCCCTCATCTCTAGATAGGGCCACTATTTCACTAACTCTAGCCCCTGAGGCTATAGCGAACAGAAAAATAACCTTTTGGGTTAGATCCTTAAGCGAACAATCTTCATTGTTCATGCATGGATGAGGCATAATGTAGGACCTTGTCCAAAGACCAAGAGATGGGCTTTGGTGGTGCTGCAGGCCTAAGCCTTGCACATGCCTTCGAAATCTTATTAAAGATCTCATTCGCCAAGTCCACTTAAAAGGTATATAGAAGAGGTCTAGTCAAGGCTGACTTGCACGTAGTTATCGTGTTGGCCGCTAAACCTTGGTTATGAAGATGGATACAGAAGGACAGACAAAAGTTCATTGAAATCTCTTTCGGTCCTTTTGCTTTTACGAAAGCAACCCACTTTTTCCATGATGACTCATTGTCTTCTAGTTGACTTAGACTTGTATTCTTCTAAGAATTCTATATTGCCTTTTGAGATCCCAAATCTTTTCCTAACCGCTAGGGCGAAAAAATCATGCAATGAAGGGTTCGGGTTCTCAGAGATAAATCGCAGGCAATTAATCTCTGAACCCTCTGAAGTAGTCCTGGGTTCAGAACTAGGGACATCCTCAGCCTCCGTTCCTTCCTCAAAGAGGACAGATTGCTCTTGGGCTACCTGGGAGCCAACAGATCTACTCCTCCCTGGAAGGTCTCAGCATGTTGAGGACTCTCAGCAGGTGATTGGGTGGGATGAACTGGAAATCCAAAGTCTATCCCTTCCATTTCAAAGACATGATGTCTGTCATTTTTATTAGAGGATCCTTGTATGGGGCTACGTATTGAGGTAGTTCCTTGACGACGCTCGTAAAGAGGAGGTCAGACTGCAGTTCTGGGACTTGTTCCCATCTGGGAGAGAATAGGTCTGCCTCCGTGGACCATTCTAACTCCATCGGCTTGAGCCCGAGTAGAGCATCCACTGTCACATTGCGGATCAGTTGTATATGAACTGCTGACAGGTGCCATCCCTTTAGGTAAGGGATGGTTAACTACACCTAGACTGTATGAGACGTTCTCTAGCATTGTCGATTGCAACGTCTCGTTATCGCTTCTGATTAAGGAAGGACCGATATCGGTCTTTTTAGATCTCTTCGAGCGTTTGATGCTTGTTTTCTCCAGACTCTCAACGCATCTTGCAGCAGTGCTCTTAGCACTGGGTCTGTCTCTATTGCAAACTGGAGAGAGATCAGAGCTCCTCCTCGTTCGCGTTTTGGGAATCACTGATTACCAGAGTCTCTTGACTGACCTTGCCATCTCCTTTTACATTCCCAAAGGAAAGGAGAGTTGGTGTGACCACAGGCTTCAATGGCTTTTTCGCCATTGAAACCCTTGAGCTGGAGAGAATCGAGACTTCTTGAAGCTTATCTTGCATCCGCGATTTTCCGGGGACCGGATTATTTCCTTGGATGTTCGTAGACCAGCCACCTTGGGTGCTGCCAGCCCCGACTTTCAGGTCTGATAAGACTACGGGCACCCTTTTTTGCAACGGGGTCCTTAAGTTCAGAAGGATAAACATTCTGAACTCGTTGTTTTATTTGGATTTGTTGAGTGGCGACAAGTCTAGAATGACACTGAATTTTCTTGAGTCCTTCTCGTAGACACACAACGGCCTTCCCTGGAGTTCGGTGGACTATAGTTTCCTTACCACCTGTATGCTCTAGAGCTCTCAGGTAAACTCCTCCAGGAGGGTTTTGGATTATAGGAGGAGTTGAGGAAATGTTGGTTACATCTCCACCTCCCATCTTAGTCCCATCTTGATTACGCCATGGACCCAAGGATCGAAGGTCCAGCGATCCTAAAGGAACCTCCCTCCTACCAGAAGCATTTCTATGCTTCGAGTGATCAGTAGGATTATATCTTCGACCACCTGCCTGTGGCAGCGCGGTCACTACAACTGTGGGATGATGTTGAACAGCTCGAAATGAATTTCCAGACCTTTCCGTCTTCCTCTTAGGTTGGGGACCCACAACCGTGGAAGACTCTCTTTTTGAAAGGATACCCCACTTTTGGAGAAGTCCTACTTTCTCCGTGGTGGCGTTCTTAATCACTTTCCTGACTACCTCGTCTAAAAAGAGGTCTTTACCCCAGATGTTGGAAAATATTAGCTTTCTTGTTTCGTGTTTTGCTGTCGCGTTAGCGAACACAAACTCCCTACATGTTCTTCTAGCCTTTATAAAGGCATAAAGGTCTTTTACCAAGGTAGCCATATGTATTTTAGCTAATACCTTGAGCATGTCTGGGGTATCTTGATGAGCTGAACAGAACTCTGTGTAGTTTTGTAGAGATAGGGAGGCTGCGAGTCTCTCCTTTGTCTCTTGTTCATCATGTAAGAGAAACTCGGATAATTTAGGGAGATTTTCTTTAAATTGTTGACTGGCGACATCCGCTTCAAGTCTTCCTACTGTGAAAAGGTTAAGTGGGCTTCCTTCCAGTTCTTCTCCTGTCTGGGAAAGGCTAGTGACAGACGCTCGCACTCCTTGAGTGAAGGACACGGTTTACCTGCCTCCACTGCCTCGGTGACATATTTAAATACTTTCTCCGTAAAGGGGAATGAAATTGAAGCAGGAGCAAGAAAGGAAGAGTGCCTGTTACGTGGTGTTAATACCTTCGACACCAAGTAACCTGCCTTTTCTATGCTACTTGATAGGATAACCTGTGCTTTATCATGGTCGAGAATCATAACCTCCTTTGATTCCGTTCCTTTTCTTAACCTTGGTTCATCCATCAGTCTAACGAAACATTTAGGAAAAGCGTCAAAGCTTGGCCTAAACTTGTCCAAAGGAACAGCACCTATCTTCTCTGAGATGTAGAGTTTGCCATTCAAAATCTGCATCAGCTCCACAAACCTCCAGGGATTGGTTTTGGAGCCTGTCGAAGGTCTTGATCTATGGGTCGTTTGTATGACCCTTGAGGAGCGACAAGTGGAGCTTTTTCAAGGCTCTACCTTGCATTTCGCCTCCTGCTTTTCACTCTGTTTGCACAAGTTTTCTATTAGATTCCTCACTTGGGCCCATAACTGGTCCATTCCATCTAATAGAGGGATAGAAGGTGGAGATATCGTTGTCGCTGGCTCTAGAGCCGGAATAGAAGGAGACAATTCCAACCTGACCTTCTCCCTTTCTTCCCGTGGGCACTTTCTGCGCTCCTTCCCAAAGGTTATTTGGCCGTCGGGAGATGTACCTCGTGTCTAGGGTACCACTATTTCCTTACTTTCTGTTGGAAATAGTATCCTACGCATCTTGTCATTAGGCAGGTAAGGTCTCGGAGAGATTTTCTGAAAGCCTCTCATCCAGTTGCGTAGCTTGAAACGAGCTGCATCCCTAGTCTCTACCGACTTGGGATTCTTGAAACCCTCGGACAATAAGGTCCGACATACTTTGCAAGCCTGCGTATTCCAATAATGTAGGGTTTAGGAAATAATATTGCAGGGGGCATGAAACCTGCATGCATTATGTCCGTAAAAACACTTACTCTTAGTTTTGCAGAAGACTGCAACACATGACATCTGGTGTTCCTCCTGTAAAAAAAGGAAAACAGAATGAGTATACAATTGATTATCTCACTGATAACCAATATATCAAAAAGTCGTATCTTAACAGAATAGCTTAGGATAGCAAGCTATAAAGGGATAGTAGAAGACACACTTGTGTATCTTCCGCACAAGGGTACCCAAGATATGTTAGAAACAACTACTGTATAATCGTACTGTAGTTTTCTATTTGCAGTATGCACTATACTGGAAATTACTGGCTACGGTATAATTATATATAGTGTGATCCAGCCAATGTGCTGCCTTTATGGCAAGCATCTGACTGCACGGTCCAGCTGGCATGATGCCAACTGGACTGGGGAAAATTAAAGACATATATCCGTGTATCCCACCCAACCTATTTGCTGTGACCTCCCTTCCAATATTAAATCACAGAGTTTCCTGATCATGGAGACTCAAGGATAAGGGCTCTGCCCTTTAAGGGTTAGGAGTGTAATCTCCGGTCCTTAAAAATTTTAATATTGCAGGGTAATCTGAAGACTGATTTCTAATCAGAATCTTGAAGAAATTAAATTCTTTCAATATGAGATTGGGTTCCACAAATACTTGGGTAGGATACTCAAAATATATTGGAAAACACTACTAGCATAATATATACAGTAGCTTTCTATTTGCAGTATATCCTATACTGCAAATATACTAACTGCCTGCATAAACATATACTGTAGTTCAGCCAGCATGTCGTCGGCATAGCTAGTTTTTGCCGGCATATCCAGCCTGCTAGCTAAATGAGAGAGAGAGAGTATGGAGAAAAGGCTACCTAATACTGTGTATATATACAGTAAATATGGATGTAAAAATCTTATTTTACTACCTTTCTCCAGAAAGAAGGTTCAAATGGAAGGGGAGAATGTAACATTCAAGCTTCCATCCAGCTACAGTACTGTCGTCAGCAAGGTCCTGTCTAAACAGTGCCGGCCGGCAGTATCAGTACAGTCGGCGTGCTGCCGGTTGAGTCAGCACCAATCTGTGCCGGCCTGGTAGGCAGTACCCCGGCAACAGACGCTGTTGCTAGCAGTCCAAGGGAGAACTGAAGAATCTTTGGTAACAGAAGGGACTTCCCACTCACAGCCAACATGGCCAACAGCTGCCCCGGCAGCTGCCCTGGCTGCCTGCCAGCAGCCATCATGATTGCCGGCCGGCAGCTGCCATGACTGCCAGCCGGCAGATGCCATGACTGCCGGCCGGCAGATGCCATGACTGCCGGTCGGCAGCAGATGTCATTACTGCCAGCCCGCAGTTGTCATGACTGCCTTCCACTGAAATAGCTACTGGCAGTCGGACAACGGCTGAAGAGAGGGAGTCTGGTCGATCCTGGCAACCCACCGGCAACGGGAAGGTTGCAGGGAGTCGCCAACATAAAGGGATAGAAGGGAAGGGAAAAGAGAGTCCTGTAAAAGGTACAGCAGGAGCTGGCCATAGCCTGTCCTGCCTTACCTAACAAAACTCCGTTCCTATATTAGAACTATCCCATGTGGCTAAAGAATCCTATTCCTTAGCCTAGGGTTAGATTAATACAATAAAGAGGTTGGTAGCACCCTCGCCACCACCTCTAAACAGAAAGGAAACGGGGTTCTAGTGCCGGTATCCCCTAAGCAATAGAAGAATTCTATTCTTCAGCTTAGGGTCAACCAATGCAGGACTAGTCTGCTAGGCCACAGGGAGAAGGTATCATATCGTACAGACCCTTCAGGAGTGGCCTAGGGAGGTCTAGCCTCCTATGTCGGCAGCCTAACCTAGCAAAAGAATTCTATTCATCTTGCTAGTCAGCTACCGACTACAGACTAAATACTCTGAGATTCTGGCCCAAACCCAAAAACCTGCATCTGCGGTTACAGTGGAACAGCAGAAAAAACCGTAGGATAGTCATGCCTGAATTAAAAATTCGAGGCCGACCCACTAAGGTTGTAGCCTAAGGCTACACTCAGAGGGAATGAGGGATTACCCTTAAATCCCTTTTTGGAGACGTGTAATGTTTCATCTAATTTAAGAGATAACTATCTCTGCATGAATTGAAATCACAATACACGAGGGTAATCGGGGAAATGTCAAAATGTATAATAAAACGCCTAGGTTAGGTTACCTAGGCAAGACGAGACCTCGGTTACCTCACTCATCGAAACTCTTAACTATACGATCGACACAGAAAGGAAAATTATGCACATTATAAATATCTTTACAAGTATAATTTGCCTAAATAGCTTACATAATCAATTAATTAACTAATGCTATTTAAAACCGGGAAGTCGTTCTACTAACTAAATAACATATGCCTAACGAACGACTGTTGCCCAGGGCACCTCCGGTATGAGGCTTAGCTTATAAACACAAATTACTTTAATTTCACTGTGAAACAGGAGCTAAAAATTACTCATTGTATAGACCCAATACTTAACTTTCCGAAGGCGAAAGAAGTTGGAGAATGCATGATAAAAATCCTTGTAAAACGATCGAAAAGTTAGATCAACAGTGGACACCACTAAGCACAAAATTAGGAATGTTCGCCATCTTGGGAATGGCGCTGTTGTGGTGGTCAGTAGTAGTACAAGAACGGGGGCAACCTTGATACGGCCCCCCTTCTATTCTGCCATGTCCCCCTTGAAGCGTAAATGCTATTAGGGGTGCAGATTGCTATGTGGCATGTCAAGAATACGTCCTCTGACATTATGCGATATCCTTGAGAGAGAATTTAAGGATATTCGCTCCAGGAGTTAGAATTCTAGGACCTTAAGGTTTAATTCTCTGGGAATATCACTGTAGTAACATATATCCCTTAGGAAGCTACTTTAGGAACTACCATCAGGACGACATGGCTTGAGCCCAAAAATAAAGTTAGGTTTGTTAGTATGGGAACAAATGACAAATTCAGAGATACTTTGTATTTTTCCTTAGTACAAACCTGTAGTTATTTATATAAATTGGCCCACCATCACCTGTCCCCCAGAAGTCCTGCCTGTAATCAAAAAGTGACGTGGCTCACGGCCGTGAGAGTATATGTAGAGGGAGTTTGGTAACCCCCCGCCACCCCTGGCTTACCCCCTCAAGCAGCTAGGCAGAGTTGCCACCTCACACTTTTAGTTTAATGGCTATCTTACAGCTTTGCTGAAAGATAATCCACATAGATAACTACAGGTTTGTATTAGTTAGGGAAAAATACAAATTATCTCCTTTTCTGGGCTCAACCTGTGTCGCTCCGTGAAATCATAACAGAGAAATGGTCCCAAGCTTGGGAACACTCAAAAATAAGGAACTGAAATTAAAAACAGAACATGTAATTAAGAGAGTTTAATAACCAAACAGAAACTATCAAAGTACAGAAGACAGGGAACTTTTCAAAATAAACAGCCAGATATACTGGTGAAACTCTCAAGAATCAAAAATTTAAATATAACAAATAAAGGCATAAATACATAATACACATCATAAACAGAAGGTAGGGTGTAAACCAATGAATAACAAAGGAATGGTAGGGAGAGTAGGCTAGTCAGGTTACGGCCCCATCTATAAAGGGAGACAAGGCAAAAAAGAAAAAATGGGAGTAAAAAAGACAGGACCTAATTATAATGGTTCTTCTATATCCGGAGGAACTATATTCCCAGCTGCCACTGCTGCAAATTCAAAGGCCTCCAAAGATTTCAAATAGTGCCGTTTAAAGACTGTAGGTGATTTCCAACCGGTATATCGTTTCAAGTCTTCAAAGTTCATGTGATGGAAATAATTAACCGAGGTCGCCACTGCCCGGACATCATGGGCATGGGGGACTGAATGAGGATTGGCTTGTTTAATAAAGTAAAGAATCTGCTGCCTAATCCCCTTCAGGGAAAGTGTTCCTCCTCGTTCTCTAACAAACAAAGGGCCTGAAGACGTATCAGAAGTTTACTTAAGTAAGCTTTCAGAGTGTAGACAGGGCACAGGGAGAGATCTTGAGATAGTGGAACAATCTTCCACGGAGGACCTCTCCAGACGAAAGAAAGTCAATGTGACCCGGCTCTCTAGATAAGGCCGAGAGTTCAGATATTCTGGCTCCAGAAGCTAAGCTTATCTAAAATAACGTTTTTCTAAGAAGCGTGAAGTAGGAGCTTGAGTCATTATCAGTGTCAGAAGCCAATTTAAGGACATCATTGAGAAACCAAGAGACCGTATGTGGACGGGTTGACGGTTTTAGTCTAGCACAAGCCTTGGGAGTAGATGAGAAATATGAATCCGTAAGATCAATATAGAACCCTAATTGAAAAATTTTCTTCAAGGCAGACTTAATCGTGGTAATAGTACTAGCAGCTAGCCCCCCTTCAAACAAAGTTCTGAAAAAGGTAACAGCCAGATTGGCAGTCATTGTCTGAACATCCGAGTCCTTCAGAAACATCGCTAACTTCTTCACAGCAGAATCATAGTGCCGAAGACTGGAATCCCTCTTATCCGATTCCAGGAACAATGTGTTTAGGGGGTCTATATCAGCATCCATCTGAGCCGCAAATTTCATGAAGTCCATAAAGTTAGGGCACTCAGAATTCTTGAGGAAGCTGAAACATTGCGAGTTTGTACTGTTTGGGACAACATTGGGTTGGGAATCCGTCAAGGATGGAGACAGTACTGTTCAGTGTTTTTCAACTTGAATATGTACTAATTGATATGAAATTAATTGTAAATAAATAATTATACTAAGGAAAAATTTGTTACAATCTATTATTTATTTACCGAACTGAAAGAAAACTAAATTGCTATGTTTGATATGCATGGTAGCGTTATGCATTCGTACACACCACACATTACAGTTCATTGTGGTTTTTAACTTGAATATGCACTTATTGATATAAAATTAATTCTAAATAGATAATTATTAAACTAAAAGGAAAATTATGTTATGATCTGTTATTTATGGAAATGAAAGAAAAATAAATTGCTAATGTGTTTCATATGCGTAGTAGCTTTGTGGGTTAGTACATACAATACACTTGTTTATTATGTTTTTTAATTTAGAAATGTACTTGATATAAAATTCATTGTAAATCAATAATTTTGATATTAAAAGGAAAAAATTTGTTATCTGTTATTTATTTACCGAAATGAAAGAAAAATAAATCACTCTTGTATTTGATATGCGTAGTAGCATAGTGCTTTCGTACATCCAATACAGTTTTCTTCATTGTGTTTTATGAACTTGCAATTGTACTTATTGCTGTAAAATGAATTGTAAATAAAACGGATTTTGACGTAGGAAAAATCTATTTTTGGGTAAGATAGCCATATCGTCTTGATGGAAGTTCCCTTCGGCTGCTTCCTACTGTATAATATTTCTGCGAGTGATATTACAAGAGAATTACCGTCAGGTATCCTGGATTCTAACCCCCGGAACGACTATCTGAAGATATCGTGTATAATCAGGGACGTATCCGAAGATAACCATAGATATCTGCACCCCCAATAGACTTTGCCCAGTCTAATCCACTAAGGGGAAGGATAAGTGAGGACCCGTTACATATCCTGTCACCTTACGGTGCCCTCGTATGTCTGAATCATGAGATTGAAAGGAAAAATTTTTTTTAATTGCTACAGTAATGTGTTTGATATTCGTAGTAGCATTGTTTTCATACAGTACATACAATGAAATAATGTTCATTGTTCTTTTTTATCTTGAAAATGTACTTATTGATATAAAATTAATTGTACATAAATAAGCATGAGATTAAAAGGAAAAAATATGTTACGATCTGTTATTTATACTGTATACTGAAATTAAAGAAGAGTGTTTCGCAAGTATGTAAAATTTTCTTGATTATTTAGTACACAATTTATTTTTAGAAAAAACTGCGATACTGACCACTGAAATACTTGCTATCAATACTCAATGTTGATGATAGGAATGATACTGTAATATTACTCGGTAATGAATCAGAAGGAAATCACTGGATTTGCTAGGTCTCCTTCTAAGTAACGCCTCTTAATAAGAAATAAATTGGATCCGGAGTGGCTTTCGTGTTGTGATTTTTTCATGTGATGAGTTCCAAGCCCTACAAAAACACCACATTAAATTTTATAATGAAGCTATAACCACAGTGAAATACATTTGAATCATTCAATATACCTAACTTAACTGTTAATATCAGTAAATGAATTAGTTATTAGAGCATAAAACAATAATAAATGGAAAATAATACAATACATACAGTACAATACTGTACATATACGAAATATGCAGTACCGAATGTACTGTACAGTACTATCATTATAGTTACCCTTACTATAGAAAGGTACATTTTCTATCATTCATAAACAATCCATTTTACTAAACTCACTCATAGTTTTACCGGTAACTAATTTATTGTAATACAATGAATATTCATTGGGAAATGTCAATAAACCCTTTCACCCCCAATGGACGTACCGGTACGTTCTTGCAAAACACTGTTATTTACATGTTTTTGCATATTTTTGATAACTTTATGAGAAACTTCAGGCATTTTCCAAAAGAATGAGACCAACCTGACCTCTCTATGACAAAAATTAAGGCTGTTAGAGCAATTTAAAAAAAAATATAGCAAAATGTGCTTGAAAGTTCAACATAAAAGGGTAAATAACTTTTTTCTGGGTCGATCTGTGACGGCCGGTGAAAAGGGTCCTTCTTTTCACTTTTCTAATATAAATCTTCCAAATATACTAGAGAAAGATAAAAGCATGGAATGCAGAGGTTACTACCATCGCGTGATCACCTTGTTTTTTTTTTTTTTTTTTTTTCTTCCACACATGTTTAAGCTATTTAACTGTAATACAAGTAAGATTCATTGACGTTAATATGCATGTTAACTTACTTTGTAGAATGAATAAACTTTAATTATTCTGTAAGTAGTTTTCTTAACTGTAATTTATTTACTGAAATGAAAGAAAATATATGCTTATGTCTTGATATGAGTAGTAGCATTGTGTGTACATACATACAATACAGTGCAGTACTGTTCATTGTGCTTTTTAATAAAAAATTGTACTTGTTGATATATAAATGTCAATAAATAATCATGACATTAAAAGAAAAAATGTTACGATCTGTTATTTACTGAAATGAAAGAAAAATATATTGCTAATGTGTTTAATGTACGTAGTAGCATTGTGCATTCGTACATACATTACAGTTCTGCTCATAGTGTTTTTTATTAAAAAATGCACTACTTGATATAGAATTACTTGTAAATAAATAATCTTGGCATTTAAAGGAACACATACTGAATGTTACGATATGTTATTTATTTACCGAAATGAAAGATAAATATATTGCTAATTTGCTTGATATGCATACATAGTAGCAATGTGTTTTCTTACAATACAGTTCTGTTCATTGCGTTATTTTAATTTGAAAATGTTCTTATTGATATAGAATTAATTTTAAATAAATAATCATGACACTAAAAGGAAAAAAATATGCTACGATATGTTATTTATTTACCGAAATGAAATAGAAATATATCACTAATACTTGATATGCGTAGTAGCATGTACATACACACAATACAGTACTGTTATTTGTGGTTTTTAGCTTAGAAATACTGTATACTTACTGATAAAAAATAGGAGTGCAGGATCTTACAGCAGTAACTAACTTCAAGGTAGGGAGATAACCAATTGGAGAGCAAGAAGATGGTGGCAAGATCACAGTTGGGCGGCGTACGAATTTCAAAATTATTCGTGGCGCCGGACGAATTTTGTTTCATATTATGAGGTGAAAAATCTTCTCATTTCGTTTCTTATCAATTTTGTATACTGAGACTTTCGTATCAAGAGGCATCACTGTACAGTACTTAATTTCTTAAATTTATGACAATTAGTACTGTACTCATAACTACTGATTTGGACCCCTGAAATACTGTGTAACGTTCCTTGATGTTTTGATAGTGGGAATAGTGATATTACTTAGTAATGAATCGAAAGGAAATCTCTCGATTTTCCAGCTCGCCTTCTGCCAGAATTAGGAAGGCACCAGACGTGATGTGAACATGACAAAGAAAATCTTGTGAAATATGTAAAACCATTCTTTATTTTTCTAGCAATAAATGAAAGAAAATACTAACTTACTAAGCAAAAATATTTCATTTTCACAATATAAAAGAAAATATATTAATTCATTAGGTAAATATTGATCTACTATCAGAGGTTAAAAAAAAAAATAAAACCAGCATAAAGAATTAAATTCTGTCTTAGTTGTAAAGTCAATTTACACTAAATAGTACTCATTAAGAGCAATACAGACCACTGAAATACTTTGTATTGTACTCGGTATTTTCATCATGTTATTGCTTACATTAATCAATAGCTTATTGAAAAGAAATCACTCCATTTGCTTGCTTGTTTTCCGCCAGAAATATGACGTTACCAGACATGTGAACTCGGCAGATATTAAAACATTTTTAATCAATTTTTTTCAAATGGGTACTGTATATTATCAATGTAATAAAATACTAACTTGCCAAGATGAATTAGTTTATTCTTATACAAGAAAATAGATTATTTCTAAGGTAATATTTGTCCTTTTAGTGTACAATTTCCAACAGACTTGTGATGTCATCACAGTGAATAAGTGGCTGAAAAGCAAACAGTCGCAAGTCCCAATGGTCGTAATTCGACAATTACCTGTGTTTATTTGGATACAGGTCAGGCACAGGGTTTAGGTAACTTACAACTATTGAAACTTTTCAAGGAATTGAGGGACAAGCTGTATCACAATGACTGGCTCTCCGGAACAGCGGGCTTCTACAAGTGAAACTTTTAAACCAGAGCCAGGATAAGATATTGATTGGGGGTCAGATATACCTTTTTATTTTTATGTAAAGACTTTTCAAGGCTCTACCAACAAAGAACGGTTCAAGCGTCGTGTCATTTAACTTATTCTAATATGACTTAGCATATACAAGAATTTGTTTCTGCTAGATTGTAGCCAAGCTTATCCAGGGCTTTGGATAATTAGGTAAATAAAGTGGATAAGCAAGCTGGTATACAATCGTATTTTTTATTAAATTTCCTATTTTCTACTAAGAAAATTTAAGTGTATTTAACTTGGCAGTTACAATCCTTGACTATTCCCAATTGGAACCATTAATAGAACGGAGTACTGTAGAAGATCATTAATACAGTATAGCAAGATTTTGGAGATGCTCTCCTTTGCTCATTCTCTTGTGAAAGCTACTTCTAAATTAAATACATCCATGGTAGCCTATTGGAAACATCCCTGTCTCGCGGTCGGTGAGCCAGGACTTTAAGTCTCAGTCATGCATGATGGTTTCTAATAGTGTCTGCAATTGTACCCTTTTTTATGAGTTAGGGATGCAGGTTTAGGGATAGCCTATAGGTCTTTCTTCTGTGTTGTCAGCAGCCATTGCCTTGCTCTCCCTGCTCCTACCTTTGGTGGAGAGGGGGGCTAGGACAATGATTATATTAATGTGTGATTGTTACTTTCAGCTATATATTGAATATTTGTAAGATTAGGGGGACAAGAATGTGGAGATTTTGAAAAATAACCATTTCATAAGTGAGAATTTTACTATTGTAATCTCTCATTATCTCTTATATGCTATAATTTTAACTGAAACTATTACTGTATATGTGTATGGCTATAAATTTGAATATGGAGGGGGTTAAGGATGAGGAAGAAGTAATGGATCTTTGGTGATAGAAATGAAAATATCAAACACATTTTATATATATTTCTTCAATACAAACATTATGTCACTATTTAAGTTCTGTTGCAGCTACTTCATACAACACAGTAGGTGAACTAGTTGCCTTCTGGGACCTATTGAAACATTACATGCTTATAACACCAAAATGAAGTAGCAGGGCATCCTTTTCTTTCATCTCTAAAGATGAAATCTGTTGGATTTAGTACAGAGTTATGAAAATGGTTTTGTTAAGTTAATAGTTTTGTATTCTAAAATAATTATTTTCTATAAATTTTATAGTTTTTTATATTTTTTCAGAGCCCTTGAGCAAAATACGGAAGAGAGAGAAAACGTTGACGACAGTGACGATTCAATAGCAGGTTTGTTTCAAAGAGCTGATCCTAAATCTACATTCCATGGGTAAGTAATAAAGCACTTTAATATTCTTCCCCACCATTATCCCTACAGTAAGGGGTCAGTTTCCTTATGCACCCTCTCTAGTGCATGATATCAAAGGCATCCTCTTCCACCAAACCTCTCCCTCTTAATGAGAGAATGCCTTGACGTCATATGGTTTCTTCATATTGTTGAAGGATTGTGATGGGCAAGAGGGCTCTCGAACTTGGGGAAATTGCTCCCAAAGTTCAAATCTAAATTTCTCTCCCTTTCCTCTATTTCTCCTGCGCAATATTACTTCGACCTTCTCCTAATTTTATCAACTTTCTTTTGTCTTGCTCTCCTAACTCTATGAGTATTATTTCTCTTGAGCATATATATATATATATATATATATATATATATATATATATATATATATATATATATATATATATATATATATATATATACTGTATATATATATATATATATATATATATATATATATATATACATATATACATATATACATATATATATATATATATATATATATATATATATATATATATATATATACAGTATGTGTGTGTGTCTGTTTGTGTGTGTGTAGATGTATGCATATATATAAATATATATATATATATATATATATATATATAATATTTATTTTATTTGTTCATTTATTTAGTTATTTACTTTATTTTTTTTAAATGGCGTGGATATTTCCACATTCGTTATTACTGCCTGCTTAGACGAATGGGAGAAAGGATCACGGTTGGGAGGTATTCGCATTCAAAGCTATATATGAGAGTATTGGATGATCTCAGCCATCCCAAAGATGGTTTGGACCTTTTTGGCGGAACTGCTGTCAAGGGTTGGGTCATCGGAATCCGGGGAATCCAATCCTTGAGGTTGGACTCTTGTCTTCTGGCCGGAAGCCCATCATCACAGATATGGGGAGGATGATTCTATATTTTCTTGGTCTCAGTCCTAACAGGTGGGTTTAGCTTACACCTGTGCCTCTATATCTGTTTTGGTGCTATCCTTTGGGTAGGGTATGGAGTGGACCATCTGGGAATTATACTCTCATTGTGCTGATAGTGGAGAATGCAGATTTCCTTTCCAACATATGATACTTTCTTAGAATTCTCAAGCAGGTAACCTAACAAAACAACCAACAAAAAACATAAAGAAAATCCCACCCTTAACTATGGACCCTTCAAACCCTGACTTCTCATCCCCTGGATATGCTGAATTCCCCCCCCCTTCCCCCCCCCCCCCCCCCCCCGGCACTGTTAACGACCTCTGATAATTTGAATAGGGAAAGTTCTGTTGATGACCTCGGAATGGGAAAGAACCATTCTACTGATATTTCAAAATTGAGTAATTTGGGTAACACGAGGAAACTTCGAATCCTTCATGTTACCCAAATTCCAATAGAGACAAACTACGAGGATCTATATAAAGCATTTGAATGCTATGGATGTATAAAAGAAATAAGGATGAAACTTGAAGATGAAAATGGGATTCATGGATATCTTACAGTAGTTATGACAAAGCATTTAGTGCAATAAGTAACTTGAATAATATTAAAATGAATAACTTGAATGTCGCGGCTCCTCTCTTCGATAAGGTACCAAAAGATTTGGATGTGTATAGGCCTGCCGATTGGTTGGAAAAGAAGTGGATTTAGTTATACCCTCCCAGAAAAAGCCAAAACCACCAATGTGGCTTATAGCTGAATGAAAGGGGATTACAGGGAATTATTTTAGAATATGCAAATTAATTCAGAAAAAAGTAGCAACTATTACACCAAGCGATATATCTCGTTTTGGAAAAAATAGTTTCCTTATCCATGCCAAATCAAGTATACAGTCTGTATTACTGTCCAACATAAAAACAACTAATGATGACCTTAAGTTAGATGTCAAACCCCACCTAAATTTTAGCTATGGAAGGGGAGTAGTTTTCAACAGAGATCTGTATGAATTTACAGAGGCGGAGATACTGGCCATGTGTCCACTTAATGTATGGAAAGTTCACAAAGTCCCAGGTACATCAATGATAATCCTTACATTCCAGGATGCTGATGTACCCTTCCATATTATTATTGAAAACGAATTGATTAAAGTAGGACCATTCAAGCAGAAGCCACTGCAATGTTTTAATTGTTTTAAATTTGGGCACCCATCTAAGGTTTGCAAAAATGAGAAAATATGTGGTATTTGCTCCAAATCTTACCATGGAGAATGTGCACTTGGAGCCAGGTGTTTAAATTGCAACTCAAATTATAAATCCACAGACAAGAGCTGCGAGCTGTGTAGGTTGGAGAAAGCTGCCCTCAACGAATCTAATTTAGAACATATGTGTGGGACATGCCAAAAGACTATTAAATCAAATAGCTATGCTAAAGCATTAAAATCAAACCAACCTAGTAATGCCAATATTTCTAGAAAAAGAAATATACCATCTGATAAAATGTCAAATGACAATGTAAGCATATTACCTCCTGAGGCTTTACCACGGTGTATTAACACTAGGGCATTGCCCATTTCTGTGCAGCCTTTGTCCCACATTACAAAAACTAGTACAAACCTCTCTTAGACCATTTTCTTACCTAATATGATGGAGGTTCCACTTAAGATCAACTCACCTGATGCACCTTTAGTGGTAAAGGTGCAAAAACCTAAAATCTCACCATCTATTAATCTAAAAGAGAGAGAGGCCTCCATCTCTCTTTCCCCTCTCCATTAGAAACAAAGCTATGACATCAAATGAATTTGATGTTTTGTCTGTTGATGTTTCTAATGAACCAGAGATAAACTGAATAAATCAGAAATTCAAGTTGAGGTCCACCATCCACCTCAACAAATAGATCAAAAGGACACAGAGAAAAACACAAACGTAAATCCCAACATATCAAGACCATCTCTGAAGAAACCTACGGCTAATAATGTTAGATTAAAAACTGCTAATGGGAGGACCTCATCCAAGATGTCTTCCAGAAATAATCCATAATTTTCTCCTCCATTTTGCAATGGAATTGTCAGGGCCAAATATGAAGAGCTAAAGCTCCTAATTCATGAACATTCCCCCATAATTGTATGTCTACAGGAAAGTAAGCTTGATGCTAACACTCCTAGTCCTTGAGAGTATGTTAGTTATAGAACACCATATAATCAACAAGCAGGAAGCCATGGCAGAAGTCTCATTTACGTTCATCGAGATGTTCCCCAAGTACCTTTGTCTATTCGTACACCCCTGCAGGCAGTGGTTGTTGAAATTGATATAGGGAGAAAATATACAATATGCTCTCTGTACTTACCTCCAAATGGTAATATTTTATATGATGATTTACTAGAGGTCATTCAACAACTCCCTCAACCTTTTCTCTTACCGGGAGATATGAATGGTAGACATCCTTTATGGGGTGATGTTTTGGCAAACACAAGGGGCAATATTAACTCATCAATTGTGCAGAATGAGGATGTCAGACTCCTTAATACAGGAGAGCCCACTCACTTCCATGTTCAGACAGGTACCTTGTCATGCATTGACCTTTCAATGGCAAGTTCTAACTGCCTTCTTGATTTTAATTGGAGGACATTAGATGATTGGCATACTAGTGATCATGCACCATTCATTATAAACACTAACAAGGGTCCGCCTTTACAAAGATCGTGACGATGGAATCTTGACAAGGCAGACTGGGTTAAATTTCGTGAGCTAAGTGAAATTGAGGGGAGTGCAGAACACTTTGAAAGTATTGATGATGCCATAGACCTACTGAATGGAAGTCTCCATACAGCAGGAATCAATTCGATTCCCAAAACCACAGGATTATTCAAACGATGACCATTCCCTTGGTGGTCTTCAGAATTAACAGACTTGCACAGAGCCACCAGAAAATCTCTGATTAGATTGCGTAGACACCGTACTGATGAAAATTTAATAACATACAGTTCCGTCATGGCATGAAAGAAGCTAGACGCCAGTCTTGGGTGTCTTTTGTTTCCTCCATTAACAGTAGAACACCACCATCTTCTGTATGGAGGAAAATAAAAAAGATTGCAGGCAAATTTACCCCAAACCCACCACCAGCGCTGAAAGTGAACGGTCAGTATGTGACTGAAGCAAATGATGTTAGCAATGCCCTGGCTGATCATTTTTCAAATGTATCATGCAAGTGTGTAGCAGCTCCTGGTCCTAGTATAGGGGTATCGAAGAAAAGAAAATTCTAAATTTTGCAACAGGAAGGAAAGAATCGTATAATTCTCCTTTTACTGAAAGAGAACTTGATTCTGCCCTTGCTACTTGTAACGATACAGCCCCTGGACCCGATGGAATTCCATATGCAATGATTAAACATGTACATTTTAATACAAAGTTATTTATTTTAAGCATTACTGATAGAATATGGCATGATCATAGTTACCAAAGTGTTTGGGAACTAGCCATTATTTTAGCCTTTTTAAAACCAGGTAAGGACAAGTTTTTAGCAGCAAACTATCGACCTATTGCATTGACATCTTGTTTATGTAAAATCATGAAGAAGATGGTCAATGCAAGGCTGATGTGGTACCTTGAAAAGGGTATTTTATCACCCATTCAATGTTGATTCAGAAAAATGCACTCAACTGATGTGTTGATACGACTTGAGTCCTCTATTTGTGAAGCTTTTGCTTCCAAACAGCACCATGTGACAGTCTTTTTTGACCTTGAAAAGGCATATGATACCACATAAAAATATGGTATACTTAAAACAATTCATGAATTATGATTAAAAGGAAAGCTACCACTATTTATTCAGTCATTTCTTTCACATAGAGTTTTTTAAGTGAGAGTGGGGGAAACCCTATCAGAGAGTAAATGTCAGGAGGAGGAGTTCCTTAGGGTAGTGTGCTGAGTGTAACCCTGTTTGCACTAGCAATTAATGGGATATCCTTAGTCATTCTCCAGGATGTTCTCTCAACATTATTAGTGGATGATCTCTCCATATCATTTGCTGGAGCTAAAATGGCAATGGTTGAGAGAAAAATACAACTCTATTAAAATTACTCAGTGAGCCGATATGAATGGATTTAAGTTCTCAACCAGTAAAACTACTATTGTCCCTTTTTGTTGTATCCGGGGAGTACATCCAGACCCGGATATATACATTAAAGGTCAACGGATCCCATGTGTAAGTGAAGCTAAATTTTTAGGTCTTATATTTGATTGTAGGTTTACATGGGTTTCTCACTTAAAAGCATTAAAAGCTTAATGTTTCAAGGCTCAGAATATTTTAAAAGTATTGTCCCATACATCATGGGGGGCAGACCGCATTACTATTTTAAAATTATACAAGACCTTGATTTTTCCAAAATTAGTTATGGATATGAAATATACTCCTCAACCACCCCAAGCCAATTAAAGATAGATTCAATACATCATGCTGGTATTAGATTGTCCACAGGAGCGTTTAGAACCTCACCTATCTCAAGTCTCCTTGTTGATGCTGGAGAGTTACCTCTAGACCTTTACCGAATGTCTTCTATTGTTCGGTATTGGTTTAGATTGCAGAGACTCCCTAATTCTTTAGCCTTTCATACTGCAAGCCTTGTAAGGTACTCAACATACTTTGAGTTGCACCCAAAATCTCCTCAACCTTATGGCTTTCGGGTGAAACAATTATTAAACAGTCTTGATATAATTAGAATTAAGGTGCTTCCATTTAAGGTATCATCAACGCTTCCATGGAAATTACCAGAGGTATCTTTTTGTAAATACTTTATTGGAGTTAAGAAGAATATGACTGACTTAGAATCCAGGTCTCTTTTTATGGAACATGTTGTAGAACATAGGGGATCGACTTTTATATATACTGATGGCTCCAAATCTAATGCTGGCATTGGATTTGGAGTACATAGTAATGGTTTTAATTGTAGAGGTGCACTTCCTCTAGCAGCTTCCATATTTACTGCCGAACTGTATGGCGTATTAACCGCTATTGAGAAAATAGCGTTGGAAAAGGAGGGTAATTTTACCATTTTTAGTGATGCAAGGTGTGTCCTTCAAGCTTTAGAAGTTTTTAATTCTAGTAACGCTCTAGTTTTAAAGATTTTAGAATGGCTTTCTATTATTGGACTGAGAGGTATAATGGTTCGATTTTGTTGGGTTCCAGCACATGTAGGTGTGTCTGGGAATGAGAAGGCAGATTCACTGGCGAAGAATGCTGGATCCTAGTTTCTGCCAAGAACGTATCCCATTCCGTGTAATGATTTCCCACCTAACATCAAAAAATTGTTTTGTAATAAATGGCAACAGCACTGGGATAATCTAGATGGCAATAAAATGAGAGAAGTAACAAATGTCATATTTCCTTGGAGGTATAACATGATGCCCCGAAAATGGGAGACGTCTCTTTGTCATCTCCGTATTGGTCACACACTGTTGACACACGAGTTTCTGCTTAAGGGCCAACACCAGCCGTATTGTGATGACTATTTAGTACCTTTAACAGTGAAGCATTTGTTGACCGAATGCCCCTATTATAATAACTTAAGATATAGATATCTGTTTGAGGCTCGAGGTGAGGATGGCAGGTTCATCCTTGCCAAGATTCTTGGACATGATGTGTCCTACTATGCGAGTGGCATTTTTAGATTTATTTCAGAAGCAGGTCTTCTGAAAACTATTTAACTTCTATAATGACATTCAACTTTTATGGTTTTAATTGAATATTCTTTTATTTTTTATATAAGATAAATGATATTGGCATCAATGACCTTAGATGTCAGGATGCCTGAAAACTTTAAATCAATCAATCAATCACCAAACCTCTTCTCACCATATCATCCTTCACCTTATCTCTAATTCTCTGCCTCCCTCTTGATCTTCTCCCCCTAACAGGTTCCTCCCAAGCCCTCTTCACTCCCTCCCCACCATCTATCCGCAACATGTGCCCCTCTATCTCAGTTTGGACACATCATCTCTGTAATCTTTACTATCTTGCCATTCTTCTTATTTGATAATTTTCCAATCTTTCAAGAAGTGATATTCATAATCCACCTCAGCATTCTCATCTCTGTTATCTCAAGCTTTGCTTCCTCTTTTTGTCTTAAAGCCCAAGTTCCTGATCCATACATTAACACTGGTCTTAATACTGTGCTATAGATCTTGAGTTTCACCTTGATTGGAATTTTCTTATCACATATCACTCCTACCTCCCTCCATTTTTCCCGTGCTACCTTTATCTTATTCCTAACTTCAGTCTCACATCCTCCCTCCAGATTTATCGAAGATCACAAGTATCTAAACTGTTCCACCTGTTTTATAACTGCTCCTCTACTTTTGTTTATGGCTATCCTGTTGTTACCTTCCTTACTGTTCACCATAGCTTCAGTCTTATCAACATTTACCCTCAATCCACCCTTTTCCAAAGTCTCTTGCTGCTCTACCACCCTTCTCTGTTATTCTTCCTCATTTTCAGCAGTAATCACCAAATCATCTGCATAAAGCAACTCCCATAACATCACTTTTCTTGGTATTCTATCATATCCCTTCTCTAAATTTACATATTACGTCGAATAAGAGAGAGAACTAATACTGTCATGAGAGTTATACAAATGTATTATATGAAAATTATGATAGCTTATAACACTTCGGTGCTTATGTAATATTATATTAACTTTACTATATGTAGTAGATGTTTTGAATGAGTTAAGAAATAGTATAAACAATACTCTTTGTTATTGATTCTTATGTGTATCAGCTGATCTGATATCAGCACCCTAAATACTTTGATCGTCACAATACACACAAAATTTAAAACAAAAGTACACGAATGTTTTATTAAATCACAATTAACTATTTAAATAATCGTAGTTTTCTAGAATGCAATAATGCTTCTAAAACGAAATGGGATATTTTATATAAATATATTAAAGAGAGAAAGAGAGAGAGTGTGTGTGTGTCTGTGTGTGTGTGTTATTGATTGATTATCAGGACGCGTAATACAGAAATACTATTGGCTCGGTCTGATGAGCGGGTTTACAGACCTGCTAATATAAATTCCTGTACCATATGGTCAGAACATAGCCCTCTAGTGCATAAAAATCAACGGCTTACATAGTCTGGTAGATACTATAGTCCATTTCTTTTAGTGATGCAGATTTGCACCGACTCGCAGCGATGCCCTTTTAGCTCGGAAAATTTTCCTGATCGCTGATTGGTTAGAATTATCTCGTCCAACCAATCAGCGATCAGGAAATTTTTCCGAGCTAAAAGGGCACCGCTGCGAGTCGGTGCAAATCTGCATCGCTAAAAGAAATTGACTATAGTGGACAGAATAAAAAGTCAGATAAACAGACACACAAACGGGTTAACAAATATAAAAATTAGGTTGTTAGATATAAAACTTAATACATACATAATTAACAAAAACATCCTACATATCATATCATTGGATTTTGGGAAAATACAGATAAAGAAAAAACACAAGACTCAGTAATTATTAGAAATCATACTCTTTATTTTATTCTTAAACATAATACAAGAATTTCTATTTTTTATGTAAGTAGACAATTGACTTCACTGTTTTGCACCTCTGTATGTTACATATCTTTGTGTATGTGATGTTCTGCATAATGGCAGCTGTAAATAGTTTTCTCTGAGGGTATTAGGATAGCCTCCAACTCTGAAACCAAAATGCACCTGTTGCACGTGTGATGCTTGGTACACAGAGAGACGTTTGTAAAGATATGTCCAAGAGTTTCAGTACTTTCAACTGTTTGAAGAGAGGATCAGTGTGGTCATAGCGATGACTGCACGTCATGACTCTTAACGACTTTTTCTGTGTAATAAAAAGACCATTAAGATAAGTACTAAATGATCCTCCCCCCATATTACTGAACCGAACAATAAATGGGAATAACCTAAACAATAGTATATGCTTTTTAAACGATCAGTTGTGAGACGGTTTCTTACTTTATACAATACTCCAATCAACTTATTAGTTTTAGTCACTACTTCATATATATGATCTTTCCACTTTAATTTACAATCAATAATCACACCTAAAAGATTGCCCACTTGAACTTGTTCCAATAAGATATTTTCACTATAAAAAAATCTATTTTTGGGTGAGATGGCCATGACGTCCTGATGGAAGGTTCCTTCAGTAGCTTCCTGAGGGTACATATGACTACAGTAGATATTCCCAGAGAATGAAACTAAAGGTTTCACAAAATCCTAACTTCTGGCGCGAGTACCCTAAAGGTTTCCCTTTAGGATATCGTATATCAACAGGGGATGTATGCTTGACACGCCACATGGCTATCTGCACCCCACATAGCATTTACGCTCCGAGGGGGAAGGTTGCAAGTTATAGGAGGAGCCGTTGCAAAGTTATCCTCCTGCGTTACTGTTACTCTACCTCGCGACGTAAACAAATGGCAGCCATAGCTGTCCGCCATCTTGACTGGCGTCACATCCGCCCGCTTCATTCCTATCTCGCGTTTCTGTCAACCTCCACGATGCAATAAGAAAGGGAGGAGCCTGACAGGCCAGAATAGAAACAATAGGGCGGGTCCATCAGGACGTCATGGCCATCTCACCCAAAAATAGATTTTTCGCTTCGCTCAAAATCCGTTTTTTGGGCTCAAGCCATGACATCCTGATGGAAGTGTACCAGAGAATTAGTGTATCGTGGTTTTTCCCCGTTTCAAAAGTGCCTTCTACTTCAAACAATATTCCTTTGGTCTGATGACTTTAGAGACCGTGACATCTCCGTTACATGTCACTACCAGTGGCATAAACTATGACATGGCTTCCTGCCCCCCGGCCAGGGAGGTCCTGTTTGGACAAGAGGAACATCATGAAGTACCCTGATGAAGATAAACTCACATGGAGGCGAGGATCATGCCGGTCACGTGGACAGATCAGGAAAGTTAAATATTTGGGTAGGAACCATTATTTCACTTGCTTTGGTGAGCATATCTCAGACAGGAGTAATATTATACTTGAATATAATAAAGAATAATTAGGGGCATTAAAACTCTATATTATTCAAGAAAATTTGCAATATAATAAAATAAGGTAAATAATTTACAACAAAATTATTGATTAACAAACATAGACTAAGGACTGAAAAAGACGATGATGTGAAATCTGAAAGGGAAGAACTTGCCTTTACACACATGAGTTCCAGGGGAACTAGAGTCTTTGAAAGTCATAATACACTTCATGTCCAATAAACATGTGGCACATGTGTTAGAGTCTATGTCACCTCACCTTGTGGAAGAACAGTCTTTTGTGACACTAAGTGTCACCTGAAATCACTATGTATCGCACTAGGGTCAACACAGGCACCCATTGAGTTAGAGTCCCGAAATAACTCACTGTTCTACGCAGCACTAAGCAGCAGGTTTTAATACACTACCTGCGGCTACCACGAATCTCTTAACTTCGTGCACCTGCTTCGCATAGTGTTTAAAGAACACTCTCGAGGATTTCCAGCCTGTGAAAGATCGGAGGCTTTTGAAATCCATACCTTGGAAGAAATTTAGGGAAGAGGCGACTTTCCTAGGATCATGACCTGCGGGTGTACTGTCAGGATCCGCTCTGCGAATAAAGCAGGTGATCTTCGCACTTAGTTGTTTAAGTGACAGATCACTGCCCGATGTTTCTCCTTTAAAAAGTTGTCCTCCGCCAAAGTCGGAAGTTCTTCGAATATAGTCCTCCGCCAAAGTCTGAAGTTCTTCGAATATAGACCTTAAGACTTTCCGCTGGGCATAGAGAGACATCTTCCTTCAGAGGGCAGATTCTCCAAGGCCCCCATCTCTTGGTGGGGAGTTCGTTTTAGTGAGAAACGTAGGGTCGGGGAAGAGGGTAAGTTCCCCTGTATCGGCGAACTGTATCTGGCCCTTTTCTCTAGGTAATGCTACTATTTCACTGACTCGGGCTCCCGAGGCGAGAGCAAAAAGGAAAATCACTTTTTGAGTCAAGTCTTTCAGAGGGCAAGATTCGTTGTCCAGGCTAGAGGCAAAGTGGAGCACCTTATCCAGAGATCAGGAGATGGATCTCGGTGGAGGTGCAGGACGGAGTCTAGCACATGCCTTCGGAAGTTTGTTAAAGATTTCGTTGGACAGATCAACCTGGAAGGCATACAGTAGTGGTCTTGTCAAGGCCGATTTGCAAGTAGAAATCGTGTTGGCTGCTAAGTCTTGTCCATGAAGGTAAATAAAGAAGGACATTAAAAAATCTATGGAGATTTCCGTAGGATTTTTTGCCTTGACAAAGGACACCCACTTCTTCCAGGATGATTCATATTGCCTTCTGGTAGACTTTGTTTTATATTCCTCTAGGAAGTTTAAACATTTCTTCAAGATTCCAAACCTTTTCTTCATGGCTAGGGAGAGAAAATCATGAGATGAAGGTCTCGGACTTTCTTTGATGAATCGAAGACAGCCGACTTCTACACCTGCTGGGGGAGGAGTGGGCCCGGCAGAGGGATCAGCTTGGGCTATAGCTCCAGGACTAGGGGGAACCAGTTGCTCTGGGGCCATTTGGGAGCCAATAGGGCTGCTGTTCCCTTGAAGGTTCTCAGTTTGGAGAGGACTTTCAGCAGAAGATTGGTGGGAGAGAACAGGTAAATCTTGGACCATCTGTTCCAGTCCAGGGACATGGCATCCACTGCTACCGCTTTGGGGTCCTCGTATGGGGCCATGTATAGAGGAAGTTGATTGTTGTCGCTCGTAGCAGAGAGGTCGATCTGCAGTTCCGGGACTTGACGGGAGATGAAGGAGAATGATCTTGCATCTAGGGACCATTCCGACTCTATGGGGCTTGTCCTTGATAGAGCGTCCGCCGTCACGTTGCGGAATCTTTGTAGGTGAACTGCGGACAAATGCCATTTCTTCCTGTCCCCTAGGCGAAAAATGGGTAACAGCACTTGGTTGAGTTGGGGCGATCGTGAGCCCTGACGGTTGAGACATCTGACCATAACAGAGCTGTCCAGAGTTAGACGGATATGGATCGAAGGACGAGGGGATAGTTTCTTCAGAGTGAGAAGAACCGCCATGGCCTCCAAGATGTTGATGTGAAACGTCTTGAATAGGGGAGACCACGTTCCTTGAACTTGTCGCTGGTGGGATTGACCCCCCCATCCTTCTAGCGAGGCATCCGTGTGGATGTTGATAGATGGAGGTGGTGGTTGAAGAGGAACAGATCTTTTCAGGTTCCTTGCCTCCGACCACGGCTTGAGGAGTGAGCGAAGCCTGGTTTGTAGGGGTCTCTTGAGATCTCTTCGAGCGATGGATGCGTTTCGTCTCCAGACTCCCGATGCATCCTTTAGCTGTGCTCGTAGCACTGGGTCTGTCACTGAAGCGAATTGTAGGGAGCTGAGTACCCGCTCCTGCTGTCGTCTTAAAATCCATTTGGATTTGAGAAGTCTCTTGACAGATCCGGCTATTCCCTTCCTTTTCTTCAGAGGGATGGAAAGACGGTGTGACTGAAGATTCCAAAGGATTCCCAACCATTGAAACTTCTGAGCTGGAGACAGACGAGACTTTCTGGTGTTGATTTTGAAACCCAGATGTTCCAGGAATTGGGTCACCTTTCTGCAGGCACGCAAGCATCCTTCTGACGATGTCGCCCAGACCAGCCAATCGTCTAGGTAAGCCATCACCTGGATGCCTTGAAGGCGTAGCTGTTGGACGATCGTGTCTGCAAGCTTCGTGAAGATTTTCGGAGCCACGTTGAGCCCGAAGGGCATAGCCCTGAAGGCGTACTTTCTTCTTTGAAGCCTGAATCCTAGGTAGAAGGAAGCGTGGTGATTCATTGGAATGTGCCAATAGGCATCCGCCAGGTCTATTGAGACCGTGTAAGCCTTGTGAGGCAGTAGGGCTCTTATATGTTGAAGAGTCAGCATCTTGAATTTGTTGTTCGCAATGAACTTGTTGAGAGGGGACAAGTCGAGAATGACTCTAAGTTTGTCTGAGTCTTTCTTGGGAACACAAAAAAGTCTTCCCTGGAACCTGGTGGACTTTACCCTCTTGATCACCTTCTTGTTCAAGAGTTCTAGGACATATTCTTCTAGGATGGGGGTTGAGGGTTGGAAGAATTGGTGGAAGATTGAAGGTGGTTTTATCCAACTCCACCCTAGTCCCTTCTTGACAATGCTGTGTGCCCAAGGATCGAAGGTCCAACGATCCTGAAAGTGGCGGAGTCTTCCTCCCACCGGAAGCACTTCATTGCTTCTGGTTTCCCGAGGGTTTACCACCTCGGCCGCTTGCTCCCCTTCCTCCTCTCCCTCTGGAAGGACGTCGAGAGGAGTCTCTGCCGGAACCTCTACCTATGGGGCCAAAGGTCGTGGTCTGCCTTTCATAGGCTGGGGTGAAAACTGGTGACTGGGACACCACCGGCTGAGGGACTAACTGAAATGTTTGTTGTGGCTGAGCCACTAGTTGGGGAGTAGCAGGTGCCGGAAACTGGCGTTTGGCCTGACGCTGTGGGGGTCGTTACTTGTTCGACTTCTTCTTTGGTTGTGGGCCTTCATCCTGAGAAGATTTCCTCTTACGTGACATGCCCCACTTATTGAGAAGGTTTCTATTCTCAGTGGTGGCTCTGTCCACAATCTCTTTCACAAGGTCTACAGGAAAGAGATATTTCCCCCAAATGTTGGAGGAGATCAGTTTCCGGGGTTCGTGTTTAACAGTTTTGTCCGCAAACACAAACTCTCTACATGCCCTCCGGGCCTTGATGAAGCTATATAAGTCTTTCAACAAGGTGGCAAGACGGGTCTTCGCAAGGACCATCTAGACGCCTGGGACGCAAGTTTCCCCGGCCATTGTCTCAAGGAACACCTGATGAGACAGAGAAGCAGCCAGCCTCTCTTTTGTATCCAGTTCCCGACACAGAAGGTACTCTGTAAGCTTGGGATGGTTTTCATTAAACTGACGTCCGGCGACGTCAGGCTCCAGCTTTCCAACCGAGAAGGTCAGCTGGATGTCCTTCCAGCTCTTATCATCGGGAGGTAGGGCGAGGGAGAGAGGCCTACATTCCTCCAATGTAGGGCAGGGTTTACCTTCCTCCACCGCCTTCAGCTCGACGTTCAAGGCCTTTTCAGCAAAGGGAAAGATCATGGTGGGGGAAGCAAGAAAAGACAGGTGTTTCTTGCTTAGGGCTAGCACCTTGGAATTGGTGTAGCCCCTGCTCTTAAGGCAGCCAGCCAAAAGAGCCTGAGCCTTGGAGTGCTCGAACACAATTACCTCCTTCGGCTCGGTCTCCTCCTTGGAGACTGGATCAGATGTCAAACGGACGAAGCAGTCCAGGTAGGCATCAAAACTAGTAGGGAAGAATTCCACCTCTTCAAGAGGAACGGCGCCAAGTTTATCGTTGATAACGATGTGTCCAGTGGTAATAGGCATGAATTTTGCATGCCTCCAGGGATTGGTCACCGAGCAAGGGGGGGAGATCCTTGGCGGAGATCTCCTTGGGCTGTTTCTTCAAGCCCAGTATCCTTCTTGAGGTCCGCCTGCCCCTGGTGGAGCCTCTCATCCAGGAATGCCACCAAAGTCTGGAAGGTATCCTGGGAGCCTGGCAGGTACTGGAGTGGCAGACGTAGAAGGAACCGGCTCTGAAGTTGCAACGGAAACCACAGAGCGTGTACGGGCGATCTCGCCCTCAGAATCAGGGGTCTCCACAAGATCCTCCTCTTCTTCCTGATCCCCATCCATGAGGGTTCTTTCAGTGTCGTCGGAGCCATCCGACATCCTCTCCACCTCGTCGAGGTGGCACTCTTGGAGACCGGCCGAAACATCCGGTTCGACCTTCAGTTGGACGCAAAGGATCTCGTCCTTGGGGATGACGGCATCCGCAGACGCCTTGGGAAAGAGCATGGCTCTCATCTTTTCGTTTGGGAGATAGGGCCCTGTGGCGTTTTTCTGAAACCCGGGCACCCACTTGCGCAGTTTCTCTCGGGCATTGTCCCTAGCCTCCGCAGACGGAGGGTTGTCAAACGCCTCGTCAAGCAGGTTCTTGCATACCGTGCAGACCTGCGGATCCCAATAACGGAGATTCCCCTTCGAGATTGAACAGCCGGCGTGGGATCCTCCTGTAAAAGACAGAGGAAAATGAGTAATTGGAAGTCAATACAAACATGACTTACTTAAATCTTAGATTAGGACTAAGTTTAATAACTTATAATATAAGATTCCATTATGTATAAGCTTAGGATAGGTAAGCTAGAAAGGAAGGTAGGGAAGACACATACATGTGCGTCCCGCCCAGCCAATTGCCGTGACCCTACACTGTAACTAATTCGAGAGGGCCGTATGTGCCCTGGGAGGAAGAGGAACATCCATGGTGGATGAGCCAAGTTTAGTCTTCCTCTAAAGAATTAGGAACGGTGGGAGGGGAAAACTGAAATCATTCAGATAAAGGAGAAGGAGGGATAAGCTAATCCCCCTTAACAGATTAGGTCCCGGCAAGAGACTGCACATGGATGCACAGAATATGCTGGAAGATTTTTTACTTTACAACTATACACAATAGTTTTCAGTTTAGGGTATAATTATACCATAAGAGTACTGGCTATTATCCATAGCTGCACAATAAACTGGGCCGGCAGGAGGAAGGAGTGTCCACTGTAAGGTACATGTGGGTGTCGCGGCATGGCCGCCGGGAGCCCAACTAGCGCCGGCAGATCTCCATCGAGGAAGGACCCTTCAAAGCCATCAGTCTATGTGGCAGGGAGAGAGGGTGACACTATAGGGTGATGACAGATCGCCGGCAAGCCAGCGGCTCCAACAGCCGGCAAGCAACCGGCAACGGCATACCGACAAGGATACCGAAGACACACAACACTGGTACCGGTCGTGGAATCGCCGGCGAGCCGGCAGCCAGCCAACCGACAGCGGTATACAGACACTGTCAGCATTCAATGAGACAGGTAGGATGTCGGAGACACTGACGGCAAGTGCCGGTAGAGAGGGGGCAGCAGTGGACTGGCACTGAGAGAGAGAGGGAAAGGGGGGAGGGTAACCCAGTACCCAACCCCCTCTACCTCCGGAAGAAGTGTTCAAATGAAAAGGAGGGTGTGACCTTTCATCCGGCGGCAAGAGGCTGGTCGACGGCTATGTTGCCAATGGCGGCCCAAGGGATGGCCGAAGAACACTCAAGAGGGAAGGTCCCCCGCTGACAGACCGACCGACAATAGTTATCCCATAGTTCGACTATATGTGGGAAGCGTAGCAGTACGGACTAACCAACAAGGGGACCAGGCCATATCTACAATCCGCCGGCACACGGCTTAGTTGTAGGACGACGGACAGGGGTGTGATGGCTAACCAACACAAAGGGATAGAGTGGGGAGGGGGAAGAGGGTCCTGAGGGGGAGTGTAGGGGGGAACGAAGTCCCCACCTGCACACCCATGGGTAGGGGATTCTGTTCAGGGCTAGCCTGTCTAGGTAGGAAGAGTCCATTCTCCAGCCTAGGGTAGGTTAGCCCAGAGTAGGTACAGCACTAGTGTCCCATCCTAAACTATAAAGAAACAGAACTCCCCTAAGCTGCCTAACCTGGGCTAGGAGAACTAGTTTCCCAGGCCAGGAAAAGCAGGGGTAGGACAAGTCGCTAGGCAACAGGAAGGAAGGGTCGTAAACCAACCAATTGTGGACTAGGGGGAAGGGCTAAGCCCTCCCACCTTCGCTCTCCAACAAGGACCAGAAGGGGAGTACATTCCCCTAAAGGAGGGTTGGAGGCGAACGACTGATACTCTGAGGTTCTGTCCCAAGCTCAAAGCGCACAGCCTATGGCAAGGAGAAGGGACAGAGGGGTCCTAGCCTAACCTACTCGAATGTATCGAGGATAGGGAGGCTAGGATGTAGCCTAGGCTACCTTAGAGGGAGGAGACTACCTTGGGTCAGGTAACCAGGGAGGGATGAGGAAGTATATAAGAGCCCTAGCGTAGGTTAGGTGCGAGGGAGACGACTACCAAATCATCGAAACCCCTTATATACTTCCCAGAAGGCGAAAAAATATGTGCAATCATTGAATCTTATATGTATAAACCCCTGAATCTTCATTTCTATACTTAACACTAGGAACACTTATTATATCATGCAAGAAGTAAACATGAACACTTAGGCTATGCTATCGAGCCTAGGGGCTAGGCCAGCAGGCTAGCTTAGGGTTCGGCTAACTATGATTGCCGAAAACGAATACTAACTGCATAATTTAACTAATTCCTAGCAATGATGACTAAATAACTAATATAATCATTAGTTACTGTAAAAGACCGGGAATGCTGTTCTGGCTAACTAAATAAAGCATGGGAGGCGAACAGCAGCATCTCAACATGACGCCTCCGGTCGGGGCACAGCTCCGCCACAAAACACAAGACTTAAAGAAAAATATTCGTTACTTTATGGCTGGAGCTTATTTGTACAAGACAAGAATATGGTACTCAACTTTCCAGAAAAAGGCGAGGCTGAAGATCGCGACATAATGCTGAAAATAGCGAATACTATGAAAAACACAACTGGCAGGAAACGCTACGGATAAAGGAATGAAGCGGGCGGATGTGACGTCAGTCAAGATGGCGGACAGCTATGGCTGCCGTTTGTTTACGTCGCGAGGTACAGTAGCAGTAACGCAGGAGGATAACTTTGCAACGGCGGCTCCTATAACTTGCCACCTTCCCCCTCGAAGCGTAAACGCTATGTGGGGTGCAGATAGCCATGTGGCGTGTCAAGCATACGTCCCCTGTTGATATACGATATCCTAAAGGGAAACCTTTAGGGTACTCGCGCCAGAAGTTAGAATTCTGTGAAACCTTTAGTTTAATTCTCTGGGAATATCTCCTGTAGTCACATATACCCTCAGGAAGCTACTGAAGGAACCTTCCATCAGGACATTATGGCTTGAGCCCAAAAATGAATATGTGGTGATTCCGTCATCAACGGTGAGAATACCATGCAATGAGTTTTAGTGTTAATTTATTGCTTTTCATCCATTAACCCTGGATAGGTATTGTTAATTAACCACCTTAATTAGGTATCGATGGGTCGACCTCGACCTGAGGTTAAAAAAAAATTCATTTACAAAGCAATTCACCTTCTACTATTAAAAAAACTTCAAAGAATATTTTACTCTTCAAAAAAAGTAAATGAACGCTAAATCCAAAGTAAATATTTATTACAAATAAATAAAAGAAATAAGCACACAAAAAAAATTACTACAAAAAAATTCACCTAAAATCTAAATATGGAAATAAACTTAAACTATTCGAAGCACTTATTCAATGATAATTTAGCACCATTTGCTGAGATGGGGGGGGGGGGGGATTTGGAGGAACCAAAATAGAACATTTCCTGAAATGAGAAATGAAGTGTATGTTTTTTTTGGCTAAAAAATCTATCCTCTTTTCAACATTTTTTAGGGGTAGGTAAATGATATAGTTAGTGGCTGAAATTTTTTCAGGATATTGTAATATTATTTTACAGCAAAAAATATGTAAAAGAATCTGCACTTTGATAATATTTAATGTTTTATAAAGGGGCATTTTTTTTTCTGAGCATGGTATTTATGCGGGAAAATATGAGAAATTTCATTAAAAAAATGGATTTTGAGCGAAGCGAAAAATCTATTTTTGGGTGAGATGGCCATGTCATCCTGATGGAAGGTTCCTTCAGTAGCTTCCTTAGGGTATATATGACTACAGTAAATATTCCCAAAGAATTAAACTAAAGGTTTCACAGGATTCTAACTTCTGGCGCAAGTACCCTAAAGGTTTCCCTCTAGGATATCGTATATCAACAGGGGACGTATGCATTAACACGCCACATGGCTATCTGCGCCCCACATAGCGTTTACACTTCGAGGGGGAAAGGTGGCGAGATAACTGAGGAGCCGCTCCAAAGTTACCCTCCTTCGTTACTGTTACGGTACTCGCAACGTAAACAAACAGCGGCCATAGCTGTCCGCCATACTGTGTGACGTCACGTCCGTCCTCATTCCAAAGTCCAGCTTTCTACCAGTCTCCGCGATACAGGATAGCAGGGAGGGGCCTGGCAGGCTGAACTGGAACAGTCGGGCGGGTCTATCAGGACGACATGGCCATCTCACCCAAAAATAGATTTTTCGCTTCGCTCAAAATCCGTTTTTTTGGGCTCAAGCCATGTCGTCCTGATGGAAGTGTACCAGAGAATTAATGTATCGTGGATTTTTCCCCATTTCAAGTGCCTTCTACTTCGACTAATATTCCTGCGGTCTAGTGACCGAAGAGACCGTAACATCTCCGTTAAATATCACTACCAGTGGCATTACAATGACCTGGCTTCCAGCCCCCCTGGC
The DNA here is from genome assembly GCF_036898095.1 of Palaemon carinicauda. Classification (NCBI taxonomy): domain Eukaryota; kingdom Metazoa; phylum Arthropoda; class Malacostraca; order Decapoda; family Palaemonidae; genus Palaemon; species Palaemon carinicauda. Next base: position 25,245,771 of record NC_090754.1, on the reverse strand, counting down.
AGGGAAATCCTATTTGGACAAGAGGAACATCTCGAAGTAACCTGACGAAGATAGACTCACTTGGATGAAGAGATCGTGCTGGTCTCGAAGACAGATCGGAAGGTTAAATATTTGTGTAGGAACACAATTATACCATTAGGTGAGTATATATTAGACAGTAGGTATATTATCCCTTTCACCCCCAAAGGACGTACCGGAACGTTCTTGCAAAACACAGTTAATTACATATTTTTATATATTTTTGACAATTTTATGAGAAACTTCAGGCATTTTCCAAAAGAATGAGACCAACCTGACCTCTCTAGGACAAAAATTAAGCCTGTTAGAGCAATTTTGAAAAAATATATAGCAAAATTTGCTCGAAATTTAACCTTATGGTGGGGGTAAAAGGGTTAATTATAAATAACCATAGAAATAGGAGCAAATAAAACTATAACAGCAATTTAAGATGCGTATGGTAAATAAAATAATTATTTTATTTGAAAATTGCATGGAATTATGGAAAAATTATTTACAATAATAATATCGGATAACAGACATAGATTATCAGTAAAGACAGTGATGTGGAATCTGAAAGGGAAAATATTTTACCTTTAAGCACAAGTTCCCAGGGGAATGCCAGTCTTTAAAATCACTATACACTTCATGTCCAAGAACATGTGGCACACGTGTAAGAATCTATGTCACTTCACCTTGATGAAGAACAGTCTGTTAGTGACGCTAAGTGTCCCTTGAAATCACTGTATCGTGCTAGGGTCAACACAGGCACCCGTTTGAGTTAAAGTCCCGAAAAAACTCACTGTTCTACGCAGCACTAAACACCCGGTTTCATCACACTACCTGCTGCTACCACGAATCGTTTTATTTCGTGCACCTGCTTCGCATAGTGTTTGAAGAATACTCTAGATGACCTCCAGCCTGTGAAGGATCGGAGGCTTTCAAAATCCATTCCTTGGAAATAGTTCATGGAAGAGGTGACTTTCCTAGGATCATGACCTGCGGGTGTACTGTCAGGATCCGCTCTGCGAATAAAGTAGGTGATTTTCGCTCTTAGTTGTTTTAGTGACAGGTCACTACCCGAAGTTTCTCCTTTAAAGAGTTGTCCTCCGCCAAAGTCTGAAGTTCTTTGAAGATAGACCTTAAGGCTCTCCACTGGGCATAGAGAGACATCTTCCTTCAGGGGGCAGATTCTCCAAGGGCCCCATCTTTTGGTGGGAAGTTAATTTTTAGCGAGAAACGTGGGGTCGGGGAAGGGGGTAAGTTCCCCCGTGTCGGCGAACTGTATCTGGCCCTCTTCTCTTGATAATGCCACTATTTCACTGACTCGGGCTCCCGAGGCGAGAGCAAAAAGTAAGATCACTTTTTGAGTCAAGTCTTTCAGAGGGCAAGATTCGTTGTCCAGGTTAGAGGCAAAATGGAGCACCTTATCCAGGAGTTTATTGAACATTTCGTTGGATAAATCTATTTGGAAGGCGTACAGAAGTGGTCTAGTCAAGGCCAATTTGCAGGTGGAAATCGTATTGGCTGCTAAGCCTTGTCCCTGAAGGTGAATAAAGAAGGCCATGCAAAAATCTATAGAGATTTCCGTAGGGTTTTTCGCCTTGACGAAGGATACCCACTTCTTCCAGGATGGTTCATATTGCCTTCTGGTAGACTTTTTGTATTCCTCTAGGAAGTCTAAACTTTCCTTCGAGATCCCAAACCTTTTCTTCACGGCTAGGGAGAGAAAATTATGAGATGAAGGTCTTTGACTTTCTTTGATGAAGCGAAGACAGTCGACTTCTGCACCTGTTGGGAGAGAACTGGGCCCGGCAGGGGGATCAGCTTGGGCTGTAGCTCCAGGACTAGGGGAAACCAGTTGCTCCGAGGCCACTTGGGAGCCACTAGGGCTGCTGTCCCTTTGAAGGTTCTCAGTTTGGAGAGGACTTTCAGCAGAAGGTTGGGTGGAGAGAACAGTTACCTTGGACCATCTGTTCCAGTCCAGGGACATGGCGTCCATTGCTTTCGCTTTGGGGTCCTCGTAAGGGGCCACATATCGAGGAAGTTGCTTGTTGTCGCTCGTCGCTAAGAGATCGATTTGTAGTTCCGGGACTTGACGGGAGATGAAGGAGAATGATCTTGCATCTAGGGACCATTCCGACTCTATGGGGCTTGTCCTTGATAGAGCGTCCGCCGTCACGTTGCGGAATCCTTGTAGGTGAACTGCAGATAAGTGCCACTTCTTCCTGTCTGCCAGGCGGAAGATGGGTAATAGCACCTGGTTTATGTGGGGAGATCTCGAGCCCTGATGGTTGAGACATCTGACTACTACCGAGCTGTCCAGAGTTAGACGGATGTGTATCGAGGGACGCGGGGATAATTTCTTCAGGGTGAGAAGAACCGCCATGGCCTCCAAGATGTTGATGTGAAACGTCTTGAATAGGGGAGACCATATTCCTTGAACCTATCGTTGATGGGAGTGCCCCCTCCCCCAACCCTCCAGAGAGGCGTCCATGTGGATGTTGATCGATGGAGCCGGAGGTTGAAGAGGGATGAATCTTTTCAAGTTCCTTGCTTCTGACCACGGTCTTAGAAGGGAGCGAAGCCTGTTCGGTAGGGGTCTCTTGAGATCTCTTCGAGCGATTGATGCATTTCGTCTCCAGAATCCTGAGGCATCCTTTAGCTGTGCTCGTAGCACTGGGTTTGTCACTGAGGCGAACTGTAGGGAGCTGAGTACTTGCTCCTGCTGTCGTCTTGAGATCCGTTTGGACTTGAGAAGTCTTCTGACAGACCCGACTATTTCTTTCCTTATCTTCAGTGGGATGGAAAGGCGGTGTGATTGAAGATTCCAATGGATTCCTAACCATTGGAACTTTTGAGCTGGAGCGAGGCGAGACTTCTTGGTGTTTATCTTGAAACCCAGATGTTCCAGGAACTGGGTCACTTTGCTGCAAGCTCTCAAACATTCTTCTGCCGATGTCGACCAGACCAGCCAGTCGTCGAGGTAGGCCATCACTTGGACGCCCTGAAGGCGTAGCTGGTGGACGATTGTGTCTGCTAACTTGGTGAAGATTTTCGGAGCCACGTTGAGCCCGAAAGGCATGGCTCTGAAGTCGTAGCTTCTTCTTTGGAGCCGGAATCCTAGGTAGGAGGAAGCGTGGTGGTTCATTGGGATGTGCCAGTAGGCGTCCGCCAGGTCTATTGAGACCGTGTAGGCCTTGTGAGGCAGTAGGGCTCTTATTTGTTGAAGAGTCAGCATCTTGAATTTGTTGTTTGCAATGAACTTGTTGAGGGGGAACAAGTCGAGAATGACTCTGAGCTTGTCTGATTCCTTCTTGGGAACACAAAATAGTCTTCCTTGGAACCTGGTGGATTTTACCCTCTTGATCACCTTCTTGTTCAAGAGTTCTAGGACATATTCTTCCAAGATGGGGGTTGATGGCTGGAAGAATTGGTTGAAGGTTGGAAGTGGTTGCGTCCAGCTCCAACCTAGTCCCTTCTTGATGATGCTGTGTGCCCAAGGATCGAAGGTCCAACGATCCTGAAAGTGGCGGAGTCTTCCTCCCACCGGAAGCACTTCATTGCTTCTGGTTTCCCGAGGGTTTACCACCTCGGCCACTAGCTCCCCTTCCTCCTCTGCCCCTGGAGGGGCGGCGAGAGGAGTCTCTGCCGGAGCCTCTACCTCTGGGACGAAAGGTAGTGGATGGTCGTTCATAGGTAGGGGTGAAGACTGGTGAGTGGGACACCACCGGCTCGGGGACCAACCGAAAGGTCTGCTGTGGTTCTGCAACCACTTGGGGAGTAGCGAGAGCCGGAAACTGGCGTTTCGGTTGACGCTGCTGTGGTCTTGGCTTGGAAGATTTCCTCTTAGACTGAGGGCCTTCTTCCTGAGAGGATTTCCTTTTGCGGGACATGCCCCACTTATTGAGAAGGTTCCGGTTCTCAGAAGCGGCTTTGTTCACGATCTCTTTCACCAGAGCTGTTGGGATGAGATGTTTGCCCCAGATGTTGGAGGAGATTAGCTTCCGGGGTTCGTGTTTTACTGCCGCGTTGGCAAAAACGAATTCTCTGCAGGCTTTCCGGGCCTTGATGAAGCTATACAAGTCCTTCATCACAGTCACTAGGTGGGTCTTCGCAAGAACCATATACAAATCTGGGACCCTAATGTCCCCGGTCATGACTTCAAGCTGAATTTGATGAGACAGGGAGGCAGCTAGTCTCTCCTTGGTCTCCTGCTCCCGACGAAGAAGGTGGTCGGTCAGCTTCGGAAGATCTTCGTTGAACTGACGGCCAGCCGCGTCAGGTTCCAATTTCCCGACCGTGAAAGTAAACTGGATATCTTTCCAGAATCTGTCGTCCGGGGGAAGGGCGAAGGAGAGAGGCCTACACTCCTCCAGGGTAGGGCAGGGCTTTCCTTCCTCCACCGCCTTCATGACCGCGTGAAAGGCCTTTTCTACGAAGGGAAAGGTCGCAGTAGAGGGAGCAAGAAAGGACGGGTGTTTCTTGCTCAATGCCGGCATCTTAGAGTTGGTAAAACCTCGGCTTTTAAGACATTCTGCCAGCATGGCTTGGGCTTTCGAGTGATCAAACACGATCACTTCTTTGGGTTCGGTCTCTTCCCTGGAGGCCGGTTCGGACTTGAGCCGGACGTAACAGTCCGGGTAAGCCTCAAAGCTGGGGAAGAATTCCACTTCTTCCAAGAGGATGGACCCAAGCCTATCATTGATGAAGATCTTGCCAGTTGTAATTGGCATATTCTCAGCGTACCTCCAAGGGTTAGACTCCGAGCAGGGGGGAAGATCCTTAACCGAGATCTTCTTCGGTAGTTTCATACCCAAAAGATGAACTTTGAGCTCCTCTTGGTTCTTACGGAGCTTTTCGTCCATCAGTGCCGCCAATACCCGGATAGCATCTTCGGTGGTGGGCAGCAGGGGTTGCGAGGCGTCGGAGGTAGAGGGGACTGGCTCCTCGACCACAACAGGGGTTACTGGAGGTGTTTGGGTGACCTCGCCCTCCGAATCAGGGAACTCCACCTGATCATCTTCTTCCTCCAGATCCTCACCCATGAGGGTCCTCTCGGTGTTGTCGGAGACTTCCGACATCTTCACCTCGTCGAGATGACACTTTCGGAGTGTAGCAGAAATGTCTGGTTCAACCACTAGTTGGACGCAGGGAATCTGATCCTGGGGAATCACAGAGTCCGAAAGAGCTCTTGGGAAAAGCAAGGCCCTCATCTTAACGTAGGGGAGATAAGGCCTGGTGGCGTTCTTCTGGAAACCGCGCACCCACTTGCGCAGTTTCTCTCGAGCGTTGTCCCTGGCCTCCGCGGATGGAGGGATATCTAACGCCTCATCAAGAACGCCTTTGCAGGTTGAACAGGGCTGCGGATCCCAGTACTTGAGATTACCCTTTTTTGCTGCACAGGGGGCGTGGGTCCGGCACGCCTTATGCCCGTAGAAGTCCAGGCGGCGAACTCCGCAGAAGGAGCTCTCACACTTTACGTTCTCCTCCTGTAAAAGAAAGAGATCATGAGTACATGGAAGACATAGTTATGGCTTACATAACTGTCAAGATTAAGATTCACTAATCTGTAGAATTGGTTTTATGTGAGCTCAGGATTGGTGAGCTAGAAAGGAAGTAGGAAGACACATACTTGTGAGTCCCGTCCTGCCGGTTACCGTGACCTTTTCTGCAGTCAATTCCTTAGGACCTGAGGTTCTAAAGGAGGGAATACTATCCTTATGGATGAGCCAAACTTAGGCTTCCTTATAAAGGAATTGTCTACAGAGTGGAGAGGATCTGAAATTGTTCAGAGCGTAGGGAGAAAAAAGGGGGAAAATAGGATAAACCCCCTTTTATTTGGGTAGGTCCCGGCAAGAGACTGTACTGAGAAGCACAGAGTATGCTGGAAATATTGTACTGTACAACCGTACACCCCAGCTACTGTTTTTAAGGTATGAAATACCGAAGAAAGAGCGGTCAGGCTATCCGGCTGTATTAGATCGACTGCCAGCACGGGGCCGGCAGCCGAAGGGAGGGGTGCTTGTCCATGGAAGCCGCAGGGGCGGCGCCGGCAGACCAGCGGCAAGCCGGAGGCCGGTCCGGCGGGGTGAATCCATCTAATGCTACATACTGAGCAGCAGAGAGGTAGGAGATACCTAGGAAGGCGATCGCCGGCAGGGCGGCGGCCTCCGGCAGCCGGCAGGCTGTCGGTGCTGGCGAACCTAGCTGGTTGCATAAGATGGAGGGGAGGGTTACCTGAGATGTCGGCGGCAGCGGCGGCCCCCGGCAGCCGGCAGGCTGTCGCCCTGGGTAATCCTCAGATAGGAACATCCTATGAGTAGGAAGGTCACCTGGGGTGTCGGCGGCTAGCGCCGGCAGGCGGAGGCGGCAGTGGACCGGCACTATGATAGGAGAGAGAAAGGTAAGGAGGGAGTAGGGAAGGGTAATGCCCGATACCCGACCGGCTTCCCTCCGGAAGGAGTGCTCTCTTGATAGGAGGGGATACGCCTATCATCCGGCGGCAGGGAGCCGGCAGACGGCTGGATGCCTGTGGTAATCCAAGGGAGGATCAGAGGACACTCAAAAAAGAGAGGGGGATCTTCCGCCGGCAGGCCGGCCGCCGGCACTACCCCATAGTTCGACTATGACGGGAAAGTGTAGCAGAGCGGTCAGCCAAGCAGAAGACCACAGCCTAACCTACAACTCTCCCCAGGGGAAGAGTTGTAGGACAACGGACAGGGGTGTGAAGGCAAGCCAACACAAAGGGATAGATTGGGGAGGGGGTTAGGGGTCTTTGAGGGAGCAGAAGGGGGCACAACCCTAAAGCTCCCAAGGGGTGGGGGGAATCTGTTAGGTGCTAGACTACCCAGGCAGGAGAGAAACGCTCTCCAACCCTAGGGGAGGATAGCTCAGAGTTGGCACAGCACTGGTGTACTGTCCTAAACTATAATAAAACAGAATCCCCCAAAGCCTAACCTAAACCAGGAGAGTCTTCTCCTAGATTAGGGAGGGCTGGGAAGACATATCGCTAGGCTACAGGGAGGAAGGGACGTGTCCCAACCAAGTGCAGTCTAGGGGGAAGGGTAGAGTCCTTCCACCTTCAGTCTCAGTCGATATCTTAAGGGAAATGCGTTCCCTAAAGGTGGACTGGGATTAATGATAGGTACTCTAGGGTTCTGTCTGAGGTCCCCCCATATACTATGGTAGGGAAGAGGGAAGAACGATCTAGCCTAACCTACCCGAAAATTATTTTGGGTAAGGGGGCAAGATATAGCAAAGCTACCCAGAGGGAGGTTACCCGAAGGTATCAGGGGAGATAAGGAAGCATACAAGGGCCCCAACGTTGGGTTAGGGGAGTGTGACATGGATGGACCAGGCACGGTCCCTTGTATGGTCCCTAGAAGGCGAAAGTACATGTGCAACGCTGAATCTTGTATATGTTTAAGAATACTTATATCTTCATTAACAATAACACTAGGAACATTTATTATATCATGCAGAAGTAAACATGAACACTAGGCTGCGGCCTAGGCTAGGCTAGAAGTCTAGCATGGGGTCGGCTAACTAAAAACGCCAAAGAATACCATCGGTATAATACAGTATAACTAATTCCTAGCAATGAAGACTAAATAACTAATAATATTAATTAGTTATAAGACCGGGAGGGCTGTTCTGGCTAACTAAATAAAGCATGCGAGGCGAACAGCGGCGTCATAAAATGGCGCCTCCGGGCAAGGCACAGATCTGCCACAAAACACAATATTTAAGGGTAAAAAATGTTACTTTACGGCCAGAGCTTATTTAAACGATACAAGAACCTGGTACTCAACTTTCCTGAAGAAGGCGAGGCTGAAGGTTGCGACATGGCTAAGGAGGCAAAAGATAAATCGCGATCACTAGGAAAAACCAACTGTTGTAGAAAGCTACAGGAGTAGGAATGAGGAGGGACGTGACGTCACACAGTATGGCGGACAGCTATGGCCGCTGTTTGTTTACGTTGCGAGTACCGTAACAATAACGAAGGAGGGTAACTTTGGAGCGGCGCCTCAGTTATCTCGCCACCTTTCCCCCTCGAAGCGTAAACGCTATGTGGGGTGCAGATAGCCATGTGGCGTGTTAATGCATGCGTCCCCTGTTGATATACGATATCCTAGAGGGAAACCTTTAGGGTACTCGCGCCAGAAGTTAGAATTCTGTGAAACCTTTAGTTTAATTCTCTGGTAATATTTATGGTAGTCATATATACCCTAAGGAAGCTACTGAAGGAACCTTCCATCAGGACGACATGGCTTGAGCCCAAAAAAGAGGAATACTAATAGAGCTATGCTGGCTTGTGTTGGATATGCTCACAAAATGGCTGCCAACCACACCACCTTGGAAGGTCAAATCTGCTACTTGAAATGGAGAAAGATGTGTCAATATCAGTGAGTCATTTTCTTATATAATTGTTCAAGGATTTACAGAAAAATATTATGGTAGCTAGAATGAAGTTTATAGATTATTTTGCAATTATAAAAAATAAAATAATGATTATGATTAGATTATCATAAAGGTACAAACTTACAAAAACAGGAGAAATTAGAAGCTATTTTATAAAAACATAAGGTGTAGAAGACATTCACGAACACTTTACAACAATCCTTTTTTTTGCACGCCTAAACACTACTGTACATTCAATAATTATATAAAAATTTCATATTACACAACTTACTTTAAATAGGTATTGATTGTCGTGCTCGACCCGAGGGTATCTCAGAAATAGCACAAGGAAAAGAGCTCGGATGAAATGCGTCCTCACCCGACTGCTGCGCACACTGAATGAGGTCTCCCAGGTCGATATCACTCACAACCAATACGGATGTAAAATTATGGCAATAAAACATGTTTTTTTGGGCCCAGGCCATGTCGTCCTGATGGAAGTTCCTTCGTTAGTAGCTTCCTAGGTTATATTTGACTATAGTAATATATCCCAGAGAATTTACCAAAGGTATCCAGAATTCTAACTCCTGGAGCGAATATCCCTTAAAGATTTTTAATAGGGGATATCGCATAATATCAGAGGACGTATTCTTGACACGTCGCATAGCTATCTGCACCCCTAATAGCGTTTTCGCTTCGAGGGGAAAGTGGCAAGAATATAGGAGAGCCGTTATTAAGGCAACGCTCTTACTGTACTGTAAATAGGCGCCACCCCCGCCACCTCGTGGCGCCATCTAGCCATTCTTTCCCTTGTAGCTTTGCTGACCGGTGTTTATCCCTTGTTATCTCTCGCTATTTTGGACTTATTTCGTTGCTATGATGTCTTCACCAGCCTCATCTGCTTCTGGAAAGTTAAGTAATATCTTTGAATTGTGTAAATGTAAGCTCTTGCCATTTTTACTCTTCGATTGAGATCGTAATTAACGTAACAAGAGCTGTTGCCAGCCGGATGGTGTCATGGACGCGGTCGTTCTTTCTGTACATTTAGTTAGCCAGAACGACTTTCCCGGCATCGCTTGCTTTTTAACTTTAGCTATTTAGCAATTTAGCTAGGGATTTTTATATTATGTCCTTGTTGTCGTGAATTTGGCTAAGTATATCGAGCCTCACGAGTGCTAGGCTTCCTATCCTAGGCACCTTCACACTTCATGCATGATATAACCTTCCTGGTAAAGTTTTATTGAAGCTTAGGCAATATTTTATACATTTAAGATATTACTGCATAAGATTTTCCTCTTCCAAGATAGTATACGAGTGAGTTTCGGTGTACGATTCTCAATGCTCCCAGGCTACTAGCCTAGGGGCTTTAGTATACTTTCATACATGTCCCCAATTGCTCTTGTATTGTCTTTTAAGGGGAGACTGACACCTCCTATACCTTTCAAGCCAATACCAATCTCCTGGCGAGATTTAAGAGCAATTCCTCCTCCCTCTGACTAGCCTAGGCTACCCTCGGTTAGCTTTGCCCTGAACTGAGTTCTGGCAAATCTTTACTGGGGCATTTCGTTTCTTTCTCTTAACCACTGAATCGGTTTCGAGCTTAGAACGGGACATCAGAGTAGAATGTCTGTGTTTGGCATCCGTCCGTCTTGGTGAAATGATTTCCCAAGTCAGGTTAGGTTGCCTTTACAGGAGGCTAGACCTCCCTAGGCCATACCCTGGAGGTCTCATATGACATTTCCTCCTCCCTTGGCCTAGCAGACAGTCCTATGCTGGTAGATCTTAAGCCGAAGAATTGAATTCTTCCCCTGCCTAAGATCTCTGGTACGAGATTGCGTCCTGGGTGCCGCTTTCTCACCTAGACTAACCCAACCTGAGGAATTGAATTCCCCAACTATGAGGTTGTCTACTATGGGATCAGAATCGCCCAGGTCGGTAGTGCCTTCGGGTTTTACCTCACCTATAGGACCCTTGCCCCTCCCCTGCTGTCCCTTTTGTGTTGGCCTAGCCATCACACACCCTGGCCATCATTCTACATTCGACCCCATGGGTAGTCTGAAGAATTGGCCTGGGTCTCCTGCCTGCCGCCGGCTGAGCCGGCTGCTGGCAGGAGCCCCCATCTTTCTTTGAGTGTTCTTCAGCCCTCCCTTGGACATCCTTCCATATCCATGCTACCAATATGGATGGGATATGGTCGGATGGAAGCCCGAATTTAATTCCCCCTTCCATTTGAACCCTCATTCCGGATGTAGGCCGGCAAGGCTGAGCCTTTGCCTTCCTCCATCCTTCTTTTCCTTTGCCTTTCCTCATTCTGGGCTGACTGCCGGCAGCCATGTTGGACGCCTGCCGGCAGTTAGCTCTGCCGCCACTTGCCATGGGCGCCGCTGATCGACGATCAAAGGCAATACTGTAGGCATACTCTGGCCGGCCGCCGGAAACTATGTTGTCTGCCGGCGGCCGGCCACCCAAAGTCTAGACATTTAACTGCCGACTGCCGCCGGGTCCTACTTGATAGAGGGACCCTTTGGCTGCCGGCGGCAGAGCAACTGCCGGCGACCTGCCTTGCCAGCAGACACGGCAGTACTTGCCTTGCCAGCAGACACGGCAGTACTTGCCTTGCCAGCAGACATGGCAGTACTGGCGGCAGTGCTTACCTTCCATAGCCCAGAACATGCCGGCATATGCCGGCAGGCACAGCAGTACTGGCGGCATGCCGCCGGCAGTCAGTGCTGTAGCCCATGCTAATTTTTTCCAACCTACAAGGTGCTCATGGGCAGCTGATTGTGACACCATCACATTTAAGAGAGCAATTGTCTCTGCTTTTTAATGGTTAACAACCATTACCAATTCCCCAATATTGAATCTAGAAGACAATGTTAAGAAGACACTTTATATCCAAGGATATTATCTTCCCAAATTCGTTAAGAATTTAGTATATTGAAGGAGGTCACAGCAATGGGCTGGACAGGAGACACAAGTAGGGGTCTTTTCCTTTTTCTAGCTTATCCTATCCTAAGCTATATATTTTTTTTTTAAATATGTATGATGAAATCTGAGAATTTCACCGAATACTTATATGCTTTTCTTTCTTTACAGGAGGAGCATCCCGAGTACGAGAACAACTTCTGCAGGGTCCGCAGTAGGAACTTCTGCGGCCATGACATGTGAGGGGCCCACGCTCGCTGCGCAGTCACGAAGGGATCTCTTAAATATTGGGACCCACAGGTATGTACCGTTTGTGACAAACTTGTTAAGGAGGCTTTTGATGATCAAAAGTCTACAGAGTCAAGGGATGCAGCAAGTGAGACGCTGCGAAAATGGGTCGGGTTTTCAGAACACCTCTGGCCCATACCTTCCTAATGAAAGGATGAGGGACTGTCTGTTCCCTAGGGCATAGGGCATCTTCGGATGCAATCGTTCCCCAGGCTCAACCCGAGATTCCCCTCGTCCAGATTCCGATAGAATCTGTTGTATCGGACGCCTTAAAGGGCATCCAGCTTGAGGACAAAATGTCGGTTGTCTCAGAGGAGACTGAAAACAATCTCCTGGTGGAAGAACTGGAACAGGAGGATGACGTAGCCCCTGAAGGTGAGACCGAGAAAGCCGAAACGATTTCGGTTTCTTCTGCTACGGTGGCTGAGCCGGTGCCTTCGACCTCTTCTTCTGCCCCCCAGTTAGATTTGATCACGAGTACGTTGCACTCACTTCTGTCCATGTTCCAGGACATGCAAAAGAAATCGTCTTAGAAGGAGGCTTCTCTTTGGACGGAGATGCACCAGCTCGTGGCGACGCGTTTAGCCCCGAAGAAGCTAAACATCAAGGATCTTCCTGCTTTCTCTGATGTCAATCCTTGGAGGTATGCGGAGCATATGCCGATGTCAGGGGGGAAGATCTTCCTCTCTGAGAAACTGGGCACTGTCCCAGTGGATGATGTAGAGTTCTGGCCCAGCAAAGGGGCCTATCCGGATTGCTATGTCCGCCTGAGGACGGAACCTTCGTCCAAAGAGGAGACAGCCGAAAGAGGACATCGTCCTTGACCTCCCCAAGGCCCAGGCCTTATTCACCAATACCTTGAAAGAGAAGGCCTTTACTAGCTCCAAGGTGCCGGCTCTCGGCAAAAAGCACCCTTCCTTTATTGCTGATCCCTCTCGTGCCTTTCCCTTTATGGACAAAGGGTTTGAGCCGCCTTAAAGGCGGTTGAGGCAGGGAAACCCTGTCCTACACTCGAGGAGCGTAGACCCTTTTCCCTCGCCCTTCCATCGGATGATGCGGACTGGAAAGATGTTCACAACACTTTCACAGTCGGGAAGCTGGAGGCAGACATTGCCGGACGACAGTTCGGTGAAGACCTCCCCAAGTTGTCAGACTTTCTCCTGCGCAGAGAGCAGGAGACAAAAGAACGTCTTGCCGCTTCTATGTCTCTGCAGACGGGGCTAGAGACAATGGCAAGCATATCGGAAACCCCAGACATGTACATGGTCTTCGCCAAGGCTCATCTGGCGACGGTCACCAAAGACATGTTTAATTTCATTAAAGCCCGAAGGGCTTGCAGGGAGTTCGTGTTCGCCTCGGCTGCGGTGAGGCACGAACCAAGGAAACTAATAGCTTCCAACATCTGGGGAAAAGACCTCTTCCCAAGCGAAGTGGTCAAAGAGGTCGTGGACAAAGCCGCAATGGAGAATAGGAATCTCCTCTCCAAGTGGGGCTTGTCCTCCAAGAGGAAGTCTTCCGCTGACAAGGGTCCCCAACCAAAAAGGAAGACGAAACGACCAAGAGTGCCCTCTCGTCCCAGGCAACAACAACAGCTTCCCATGGCCACGGTGCAACAGACGGTAGCACAGCCAACCACCACCTTCCAGCTGGTCCCCCAGACGGTGGCAACACAGTCGCCCGCTTTCACCCCAGCTTTCGAAAGGCAGTCAACGACCTTTAGGCCGAAGTCTCGAGGTTCCTTTTGAGGATCCTCTAAGCACCCCTCCAGAGGCAGGGGCAACAGGGTTGGATGTGGACGTGGCCAAGGAGGTAAATCCTCCAACCAGCACTCAAAGTGAGATGCTACCGGTAGGAGGGAGACTTCTCCTCTTTCGGGATCGCTGGACCTTCGATCCATGGGCCCACAGCCTAGTCAAGAATGGACTAGGGTGGAGTTGGAACGCAACTCCACCCAACTTCCCTCAATTCTTCCAACACTCAACCCCCATATTGGAAGAATATGTTCAGGAACTCTTAAACAAGAGAGTTATAAGAAGGGCGAAGTCCATCAAATTCCAAGGAAGGCTATTTTGTGTTCCGGAGAAGGACTCGGAAACGCTCAGAGTCATTTTGGACCTATCACCACTCAACAAGTTCATAGTGAACTACAAGTTCAGAATGCTGACGCTTCAACACATAAGGACCCTTTTGCCCAAACAGGCATATGCAGTCTCCATAGACATGACGGATGCATACTGGCATGTACCAATCAATTGTCAAGTTTCCCCCTACCTAGGGTTCAAACTTCAGAAAAGACAATACGTCTTCAGAGCCATGCCCTTTGGCCTAAACATAGCTCCAAGGGTATTCACCAAGCTTGCGAATGCAGTCATTCATCAATTACGCCTAAAGGGAATCCAGGTAGTAGCCTACCTGGATGACTGGCTGGTGTGGGCAGCATCCAAGGAAGAGTGAACGCAAGCCTCCAAGGAAGTGATCCAGTTCCCGGAACATCTAGGATTCAAGATCAACTTGGAAAAGTCTCGTCTTTCTCCAGCTCAGACGTTTCAGTGGCTGGGTGTCCACTGGGACATAAAGTCACACTGCCTTTCCATTCCATCAAAGAAGAGGAAAGAGATAGCGGGATCTGTCAAGAGACTCCTTCAATCCGCCTGGATATCAAGAATGCAACAGGAGAGTGTTGGGGTCCCTCCAGTTTGCCTCAGTGACAGATCCAGTGTCGAGAGCACAATTAAAAGATGCATCAGGATTTTGGAGAAAATACGCATCAAACGCTCGAAGAGATCTAAAGAGACCTATACCAAATCGTCTGCGATCCCTACTCAAGCCATGGTCGGAGGTCAAGAACCTAAAGAAGAAGGTACCCTTGCAACCACCTCCACCGTCAGCCACCGTTCACACGGAGGCCTCAAAGGAAGGCTGGGGAGGCTACTCTCATCATCGGAAAGTCCGAGGAACCTGGTCTCCCCTCTTCAAAACCTTCCACATCAACTTTCTGGAAGCCATGGCAGTTTTTCTCTCACTGAAGAAACTGAAACTTTGCTGCTCGATCCACATCCGTCTGGTCCTAGACAGCGAGGTTGTAATGAGATGCCTAAATCGACAGGGCTCGAGATCGCTTCAACTGAATCAAGTAATATTGGCCATCCTCCGACTAGCGGAGAAGAAGAGATGGCACTTGTCAGCAGTCCACCTTCAAGGATTCCGCAATGTGACAGCGGACGCTCTTTCCAGGTTCCACCCAGTAGAGTCGGAATGGTCCCTAGACGCAAGATCATTCTCCTTCATCTTACGCAAAGTCCCAGGACTGCAGATAGACCTCTTTGCAACGAGCGACAACAAGAAGCTACTCCGGTCCGGTATGTAGCCCCGTACGAGGATCCTCTAGCGGAAGCAACGGATGCGATGTCTATAGACTGGAACAGATGGTCCAAGATCTACCTGTTCCCTCCAACCAACTTTCTTCTGAAAGTCCTCGACAAGCTGAGATCCTTTCACGGGACAGCAGCGATAGTGGCCCACAAGTGGCCCAACAGCTTTTTGTTCCCCCGAGTAACGGAACTACGCCTGAAGCTGATCCCGTTGCCGGATCCAGTTCTGACTCAGAAAGTGCAGAAATCTACTGTCTCAGCTTCATCACAGAAGTCCCAGAACCTTCATCTCATGATTTTCTCACCTTAGCAGTCAAGAAAAGGTTCGGGATTACAAAGGACAGTATTGACTTCTTAGAAGAATACAAGTCAAAGTCAACAAGAAGACAATATGAGTCTTCCTGGAAAAAATGGGTTGCCTTTGTCAAGGCAAAGAAACCTAAGGAGATTTCTACGGATTTTTGTTTGTCCCTCTTCATCCATCTCCATGAACAAGGTCTAGCAGCCAATACGATCACTACGTGCAAATCTGCCCTAACCAGACCAGTGCTTTACGCCTTCCAGGTAGACTTCTCTAACGAAATCTTCAACAAGATTCCCAAAGCCTGCGCTAAACTTCGGCCCGCAGCCCCTCCAAAGCCTATTTCATGGTCTCTGGACAAGGTTCTTCACTTAGCATCAACTCTGAACAATGAAGATTGTTTGCTAAAGGACTTGACTCAAAAGGTGATATTCTTATTTACACTAGCCTCGGGAGCCAGAGTCAGCGAAATAGTGGCCCTCTCGAGGGATGATGGCCACATTCAGTTCACAGACTGCGGAGAACTGAACCTCTTTCCGGACCCAACGTTTCTCGCCAAGAACGAGCTGCCCACTAAGAGATCCCTGGAGAATCTTCCCTCTGAAGGAAGAAGCATCCCTCTGCCCAGTGGAATGTCTAAAGGTCTATCTTCGTCGAACTTCAGACTTTAAGGGAGGTCAGCTTTTCAGGGGAGAAACATTAGGTTCAACATTATCCTTGAAACAGATAAGGGCAAAAATCACCATTTTATTCGCAGAGCGGATCCAGACAGTACACCCGCAGGTCATGATCCGAGGAAAGTCGCCTCGTCTCTAAATTTCTTTCAGACTATGTCGTTTGAAAGCCTTCACGCTTATACTGGATGGAAGTCATCCAGAGTCTTCTTCAAACACTACGCGAAGCAATTACAGGAGATAAAGCATTTTGTGGTGGCAGCAGGTAGTGTTCTAAAACCTGCTGCCTGACTTCTACAAAGAACAGTGCACTATTTGGGACTTTTAGTGAAGGGTGTACATGATAGACTCTTAAGGTATTTCATGTGAGCAATGTGTCTAGTGACGACACTATAGACTGTTCTAACTACACAGGTGACATTAAGCATAATAGACTAACACATGTGCCATGCATATTTATATGCATAGTGTTCCTTGTAAAAACAGAATACATAGTGAAATCTTTACATATTTCCCATAGAGTGGCTTGTGTTCCCTTTTCAGGTGAAGCTTAATTTATTTCTGTTATTACTAGTTATGCTCTTATGCAGATTCATTCAGCATAAAATGTAATTGAGTGTTACAACCATGATATCTATTTTTTATTTTTGTAATAAACAATAGTAGGAATCTTTGCGTCTCATTTCGCCCCAAATATTCTAAACTTTATATAAATGTCAGAGCATCTTTTGATCCTATTAATATCTAGGAAAACACTAGGAACTAAGGTTATTTCTGTTCCAAGCAACCAGGTAAGGACTGTTTGTACTAAACTGTTTATCTTACTGAATTAAGGTTTCCTACATGTATATAAACCTGTCTGTCTCTATTAACAACCAGACTCGGGAGGTTTTCAGTAACCTACACAGATCAATACCATCTAAGTACAAACTATGCTTTACGTATATGACGACACTAATATACAAACTGTTTGCTAGTCTGTTCCTTGAACTCACAATCCTCGGGTTTTTTCCCCAAGTCTACCCAGACTCTTCCCTGTAGGGGGGCAGGAAGCACTGACATATGACATGATCAGTTGAATGATGTATAACGGTAACATCAAGTGTCTCTAGGTCCAGAAGACCAAAGGAAAATTTATCTCGAGATGAACGGCACTATGGAAAATCCACAGATACATTAATGCTCTGGTAAACTTCCATCAGGACGACATGGCCTGAGCCCAAAATACGGATTTTGAGTGAAGCGAAAAATCTATTTTTGGGTGAGGTAGCCATGTCGTCCTGATGGACTGGCCCTCATTTTGACAAAAGGATAACGATTTCCTCCCTAATGTACTGTATCTGTAACACCTACAAAGCTACAAACAATGACTAGATGGCGCCACGAGGTGGCGGGGGTGGCGCCTATTTACAGTACAGTAAGAGCGTTGCCTTAATAACGGCTCTCCTCTATTCTTGCCACTTTTTCCCCTCAAAGCGAAAACGCTATTAGGGGTGTAGATAGCTATGCAACTTGTCAAGAATACGTCCTCTGATATTATGCGATATCCCCTATTAAAAATCTTTAAGGGACATTCACTCCAGGAGTTAGAATTCTGGATACCTTTGGTAAATTCTCTGGGATATATCACTGTAGTCAAATATAACCTAGGAAGCTATTAACGAAGGAACTAACATCAGGACGACATGGCTACCTCACCCAAAAATAGATTTTGAGGGTTTTTTTTTTTTTTTTTTTTTTTTTTTTTTTTTCTTTTTTTTACCTCGGGTCATATACGACCCACCACACCTATCCAGGGTTTTAAGAAACTTTTGATAGTTTGGAATTCAATATATTTAGGTCTTTGCCTTGTATGGAAATTGTCGTGTCATCGGCAAAAAGGAGAAATTTAAGTTTATCTGTAGTGTGTGTTAAGTCATTAATATATAAGAGAAATAGAATAGGACCCAGAATTTAACCTTGCGGGACACCACAGCTGATACTAGAGTATTGATACCTTGACTGATTATATACTGTGTTGCTTCCTGAAGCTCAGATAACTTTGATTCCAATCATGCGCTATACCTCTGATGCCATAAATTTTCAACTTTTCTAACAAGATTGTGTGTGATATAGTATCAAAAGCCTTAAAAAGATCGCAAAAAAACTAATATTTGAAATTTTTTTGTTGTCTAATGCATTGTGAATATTTTGGGAAAAATAGTGAAGGGTTGTTGGGTACAGTAGTTAGGTCTGAAACCAAATTGATCGTTTATTAGGAATAAGTGTTGCGAAAAGTAATCTGTTAAGCTATTAGCTATAGCTTTTTTAAAAGTATTACTTAAACTGGGTAGTATGGAGACTGGTCTGTAATTACTATTTATCACCTTTTTTGTGTATTGGAGTGACTCTGGCAATCTATAAATGTTTAGGAAAGTATCCTTCGTTAAATGATCTACTGTATTAATAATATAAAGACGAAACTGAGAAATTTCATCAGAACAAGCTTTGATGACATAGACATGAATATCATCAAACCCTGCTGCTGTTAATTTTAAGTTCTTGATTATTGATTTTACATCTAAAGGTGTTGTTGGGCGAAGAAAGAACGAGCATTGGACTCGTTCAGGCAAATAGTAGTCATAAGAAACATATGATTGTCCGATATTTTTTGCTAAAGTACTTGCAATATTACAAAAATTATTTAATGAGTCTGCAATGTTTTGGTTATTATTATGCTTGCTATTCTCAAAAGACACACAATTTGGCAGCGTGCTACAGTGAACCCTCGCTACTTCGCGGTTCGACCATCGCGGATTCACCACTTCGCGGGTTTTTTCCATAACCCATATATATATACATATCGCGGATTTTCCGGAAATTTCGAAAATACCGCGAAATCTGAAGACCCCCAAATACGATATTTTGTTACCTGTAATTCCATTAATACTGTAATTAGTAATATCTGCTCTTACTGATTGTTCATTGCATTACATATGATATATAATTCAGCACAGAAAGAAATAAAACACGAAAAGAGAATGTGATCATACGATAATACAGTACTGTATACAGTACGTAGTAAAATTAAATCGAACATGAAACGCAAATCAGATGCAGTCATACCATATTAGAATGGTGTAAGGCTGCTGATGGCTACTATACTACAAATGTAATGGATGTGCATCTTTTCCATGATTCTTTTGTATGTATACGTACGTAGTACTGCATCCAATAATATTCTTTGTTGCAAAAATCACATTTCGAATAAGCGTACGAGAGAGAGAGAGAGAGAGAGAGAGAGAGAGAGAGAGAGAGAGAGAGAGAGAGAGAGACACATCCTACAAAAGAATGAAATAGCATACGTAAAGCTATTACGTGTATTATTATTGTTATTATTATTATTATTGTTGTTGTTAATAAAATTATTATTGTTATTATTATTATCATTATTATTATTATTATTACTGTATTATTATCATACGATAATTCAGTACTGTATACAGTACGTAGTAAAATTAAATCGAACATGAAACGCAAATCAGATGCAGTCATACAATATTAGAATGGTGTAAGGCTGCTAATGGCTACTACTGTACTACAAATGTAATGGATGTGCTTCTTTTCCATGAATCTTTTGTATGTATACGTACGTAGTACTGCATGCAATAATATTCTTTGTTGCAAAAATCACATTTCGAATAAGCGTACGAGAGAGAGAGAGAGAGAGAGAGAGAGAGAGAGAGAGAGAGAGAGAGAGAGAGAGAGAGAGAGAGACACACACATCCTACAGAAGAATAAAATAGCATACGTAAAGCTATTATTATTATTGTTATTATTATTATTATTGTTGTTGTTGTTAATAAAATTATGATTGTTATTATTATTATCATTATTATTATTATTATTATTACAGTACTGTACTGTATTATTATCATTATTTATTATTATTATTATTAATACTGTACGTACGGTATGCGCGGGGTATCTTGTACTTTGAGTTGGTAACCTACGCATCATATACTGTAAGACGGGTTGTGATTGGTTCAAGCGCTGATAGATGACGAATCAGAACTCAAGTTTTGTTATCTAGCCTGTGATTGGTGTTTTGCCCGCATCTCCAGCTTCCAGCATCTAGGTTCTCGCGGGCCCAGGTCGTCCACTTTCTGTTACCGCGTATCGCTGAGTAGACGTTCTTAAGTTTGTGAAGTTTAATCTGTGCTGTGTGCGACCTTTTTAAGTTGAACTTTTTTGTCAAATCCTACTGTACAATGCCTCCCAAGCGTTCTGCTTCTACTAAGGCTGGTAGTGAGCCTAAACGCCACCGAAGGATGATGACGATTGCTGAGAAGGTTACGCTTATCGATATGTTAAAAGACGGTAGAAGCTATGCGGCCGCAGCGCGCCATTTTGGGATCAACGAATCTACTGTTCGCTATATCAAGAAGGACGAGGGGAACATTAGAAAGACGGCTGCAATCACCTTTAGCAGATCAGCGAAGCGAGTCGTTACAACGCGTAATAAAACGATCGTACGCATGGAAGGTGCTTTAGCTGTGTGGATTGCCGACTGCCGGAAGAAGAACATAGCCTTGGATACAAACACCATCCGAACAAAGGCTTTGAGCTTGTATGAGAATTTTGCTGCAAAGGAACCTCAAGACGACGATGGCAACCATGCTGTAGAAGATGATGATGCAGATGATCCTCAACCAGGGACATCCACTGATTCCCAGCCTCAGAAACAACGTTTTTCCGCCAGCAAAGGATGGTTCGCGAAGTTTCAGAAACGCTTCGCCCTGAAAAGCGTTTCCCTGCATGGCGAGGCTGCTTCGGCTGACACTGCCGCTGCTGAAACTTAAGTGAACCAGACGTTCAAGAATATTATCGCCGAAGGTGGATACAAGCCGGAACAAGTCTTTAATATGGATGAGACCGGCTTGTTTTGGAAGAGAATGCCGTCGCGAACTTTCCTGTTCAAAGAGGAAGCCAAAGCCTCTGGCTTTAAAGCATTCAAGGATCGCGCTACCCTCGTGATGTGTGGCAATGCTGCTGGATTTTTGCTAAAGCCGGGGCTTATTTATAAGTCGAAAAATCCTCGCGCTTTGAAAAATAAGAATAAGAATCTCCTTCCCGTGTACTGGATGCATAATCAAAAAGCATGGATTACGAAGATGCTGACCTCCAACTGGTTCCACCAGTGTTTCATCCCGCAAGTCAATGAATATCTCGTAGAGAAGGGCTTGCCATTCAAGATCCTTCTCCTTATGGATAACGCTGGTGGACACGCAACTGACCTGTCGCGTGAGGGCGTTCAGGTTGAGTTCCTGCCACCAAACACCACGTCATTAATTCAACCGATGGAACAGGGGGTTATCAGGGCGTTCAAGGCCCTCTACACGAAGAATACCTAGGCGGACCTCGTTGCATGTGTGGATGCTGCCCAAGATGATGAGGATGAAGATTTTAACTTGAAGGCGTACTGGCAGCAGTACACCATAGCCACGTGCCTGAAGAATATTCAGAAGGCAATTCAAGAGATGAAACCTGCAACTGTGAATGCGAGCTGGAAGAAGTTGTGGCCCGAGATTGTTTACGACGACGAGGGATTTACACCTGCTGAAATCCAACACTCTGCAGTACGCAAATCTGTGCAGTTGGCTGCCATAATTGGAGGTGACGGGTTTGGCGACATGACGACTGAAGACGTCGACGAGTTGTTGGACTGCCATTCCCAGCCCCTAACTGACGCAGACCTCGAAGACCTGATGAAATCGGCAAGCGAAGAAGAGAGTGAAACCCAGGAAGAGACCCAAGAAAATGTCGAAGAAACAGGCTTAACACTAGAACGGCTTGCCAAGGTCTGCAACCATATAAAGGAGGTGAAAGAAATGTTGCAAGAGTGGGACGAGGATATGGTTCGGTCGATGCAATTCTGCAACAAGGTTGATGACATAATGACTCCCTACAAGATGCTCTTAGATCGAAAAAAGAAGCAGCGGCAACAACTTCCGATCACAATGTTCTTCCAGCCTCGCAAAAAAGAGCCAGTTCCTCCTGCTACTACGCCTTCGGAAGAAATTGAAGAAGTTGAAGAGGTGTCCCAGGAAAAGACACCTCCGTCTGAAGAGACGTAAAATACTACCTGGCTGCACAGTACTGTAGAACACATCATCAGCTTCATCATCATCATTTCTACTGTGCAGCAAATTCATCGCCATCATCATTCAAGTTTTTCTTGAACTTCTTTCGTGGTGAGTACAGTAACAATCTTTATTTTTTACTTTAATATTCTCACATTCTAATATTTGTGCCTGTTTTATAGTTTAGTACTGTATGCATTAAGTTAAAGGGAAGGTTTTAAAAGTCTACATGTTGTAACCTATCATATATTTTTTGTTTAAAATTTACATTTACGTACGTAAAACAATCTCTCTCTCTCTCTCTCTCTCTCTCTCTCTCTCTCTCTCTCTCTCTCTCTCTCTCTCTCTCGTAAATTGTTTTCCTGCTTTGCTACGTACAGTATGTACTGTATGATTTTATATAGATACGGTAAATTATATTTGTACTAATAACATATTTTGTAAATGCTTTTACTGTAAATATCATTATTTATCACTTTCATCATGCGCGTTAAATGCCTTCTTTGTTCTGAGCATGGTTGTTTACTGAGCGTACAGTACTTTATGACGCCGTCGTTTCAGGCGGCGTCATAAAGAAAAACATTTCATTTGGAAGTCCTAAGAAAAATAAAGTAAAACATTGGTAATAAAAAAATCAACATACTGTATAATCAATATAATCGATGCAAAAACTAACCTATACATTTATGTGTACACTAAATGAGTTTGTTTCTTCATTATGATCAGAGATGAACGTAAACAAAACATTGGTTGCCATTTTTTATTGTGCTTTTTAGGTGTTTAGGAAACGCATGATATAAAATCGCCTTTAATATTTGTGCCTGTTTTAGTTTAGGGTGCTGTAGTACATGCATTAAGTGTTCTGTACATTAAAGGGTAGTTTGTTAACAGTACTACGTACAAGGGAAGGTTTTAAAAGTCCGAATATACATGTTAAATAAATAGGTAAATATGATGTCACTACTTCGCGGAATTTCACCTATCGCGGCCGGGTCTGGAACCTATCTACCGCGATAAACGAGGGTTCACTTATTACTTTTTCCTAGCAATGAATTTACAATACC